>NW_027109056.1:0-5289 GCF_000696795.3 Halyomorpha halys
AAATTTAAGATAATTTTTCACAATTTATAGATAATTTCTTTATTATATTGAATTATTATAATTGAGTTTATTTGCATTTTATAAGTAAATGACATGCATTAATCCATTTCAACGTGATTTTATCTTATATTCAATGAAATAATATTCAAATATTTTGTGATTTTAAAATAATTTATGTTTTTAATATTTTAATTTAAAGATTGTAAATTGCTCAAGGTGCAGAGATGGTTGACACCCACGGTCTTTTGGTCAATAGACTTGTTTAAAACACAAGTATACAGTGTTGTATATATGCAAATTATAGATGCTTAGCAATCAATTGTTAGAATATCAATTTAACATTAATTGATACTATAGAAGGCGCTGCTTTAGAAAGTTAGTGAGTATTTCTTTGTACTTTGATCGATTTGTGTCACTGTTGGAGTTTTTCTAAATCGCATTTTGTTAAATATGTGAGGCCATCTTGAAAACAGTTTAAGTTTAAATTGTCGTTTTCGTTCATTAACATGAGCTTGTTTACTGTAAATAAACAGTAATAACCTTAGTTATGAGGTTAAGATGGGAGAGGTTTGTGGCTCAAGCACTCCATTATTAGGACACCTCTACATAACAATGAATGTCAGTATAGTTGTTAAGAGTTGGGCCACGTGGGAGGCCCAAAAACCAGATAACTAAGCAGAATGAACAAAGATATGAAAGAGTTGCATGCAGAAAACTGGAAAGGAGTAGCCAAAAGACAGGCAGGCGTGGAGAAGGCTGGTTCGGGCGGCCAGAGATCTACAAGATCTGCAGAGCCAATCAGAAAAAAAATAAATAACTTACAAAAAAATCAAATAAGTTTTAACGATTCAATTTTACGTAATAAGTCTTTCTATTCTCAATTTCATGTTTTACCTATGTATATACCCGTTCATGACAACAGTCCATATTTTTAATATTCTTAAATTTGAAATGTTTAATAGAAATTATAACATCATTATAAAGAAATTTTATGACCTAAGGGTGGGGATTTAAAAAAACAACCAAAACATTGTCTATTATAATATCTCTTATCATCTGAATATTTCATGGCAATATTTATTCAAGATGAATATACAAGAAACTAACTAAATACAAGAAATACTTTTCAGGCTATTGTGATGACATTGGAAGTAATAAGTGCTAATGTGGAGGAACAGATGTGTAAACTTTTAAAATCCCTTTCCGCTTCTATCATTATCACTCCTGACATGATGGATAGGGTGAGTTTATTTGCATAATGTTTATTTTATTTCACTAAGATTTTTTTTTTAAATATTTAATTTCCTTAATTAAATTCTAATTCATATAGTAATGTTATGAAACTTAATATTTGGTCATCATTAATTTTCTTGTTGTGTTTTGGGTCCTATCCTCTATTCCCTTTACCGCAGATATTCCTCTTCATCCCGAAATATTCCTAGCAACATTTGCTGATGATACCATCATCCTATCATACTTTCATCAAGCTCAGATCCTTATACAGCAACAGTAAATCTATAAAGGTACCTCTCCCTTATCTGTAAAGGTACCTCTCCCTTATCAAAGGCTGGTGTAACAACTGACCATAAAAGTAAACTAATCCGAATGCAAACACGTTACCATCACCATCTGACGTAGGTCCTGTCTTCCAGTTGATTTTAATACCATACCTATTCCTTTCTCAAAGGTGTCGGGTACAGTCCAGTATTTTGGCTTTTTGCTAGACAGAAGACAATGGAATCCATTTACTAGGCTTAAAAGACAAGAACTTAACCGACAATGTGGACAATTGTATGGTCTGCTAAGTAGTTAATCACAGCTTTCAGTGGGCAACGTATTACTTCTTTACAAAACAATAATAAAACCTATTTTGATTTATGGACTAGAGCTGTGGGTGACAGCCAAAAACTTTAACTTCAAACGCATTCAATCCTACCAGTCCAAAGTCCTTCAAACAATAGTCAATGCTCCTTACTATGAAACCAACAGCATTAACACCATGCTCTTAATAACCCATTTGTATCATATCTAATATAATCCAAATTCATCACATTCCATAAGAAACTTATTCATCATCCTAATCCCTTAGCCCAATACCCCTCAAAGGTTGAAACGGCTGTGGCCCAGAGATATTATTTTATTTTAAGTTAAAAAAAAAAATTTATTATTTATTTATTTTTTTGATGTATTTATTTTTTCTCTCTTCTATTTCTAATTTTTTTTATTTTTTATATATTTGTAAACATGTTGTGAATGAGCTCTATTATTACCTATTACCATTGTCTAATAATATGATAGAGTATAATATTGCACAATAAAAAAAAATGTCTTGTAATTAAAGATTAAACATAACATGGTACAAAGAACTTCATAGACAAGATACCCTCATCGGGAAGAGCAAGATCCTACTGGTAGGAAGAGTACAGAAACAAGTTCAGTGTTACAGGCTACTGAAACAGGGAATGAATTGAGTAGTAGCAGAGCTTGGGTGTGGTCTGGGAAAGCGGACTCAGAGATCCTACACAGGATAAGTTGGGCAAACTTAATCTACTACCAGATTTGCAATACTGAGGCTGGAAAGAGGGAAGTAGGCAGAAATGTGAAACTTCATATTTATAAGTCGGTGTACTTGCATGTACTCCTACATGAAGCTGAATGCTGTTTATATGTAGACAAAGAGGAAAGTAGATTTCAGCTGGAGAAATAAAATTTCTCAGAAGGATTGTAGGGAGAACAAGGAGGGATTGCATCCGTAATAAAAGAGAATCAGGAAAGAGTTAGGAGTCGCATCTATTATGGAGATCTTAGAGAGAGACTCACCAGTTGAAGTGGTTCAGTCATTTCAGGGTGGAGGATTACAGAGATCCACTTAAGACTATTGACTATGTCCCTGACAGTAGATCGTGAGGCATACCAAGGATATTCTCTCTGGAATATGTTGACCGTTTCTGCAAGAGGTGATGTAAAAATCTCTGCCAAGCCAGGAACATGGCAAGAGACTGAGAGAAGTAGCAGTCCTGGCTGGACACTCTTCTACACTGTAAAGGCACTTAAAATGATGCTAAAGAAGAAGTAATTAAAGTTTACATTACGGGGCTACTCTTCACCATCATATAACCTTACTTTCTTATAAAGGAAGATGTTTCATTCACAACCTAGTTATCTGTATCTACGGAATGTTCTGTCCATCTGTAATAAATGTTTGAGTTAAAATTCTTAAACAAATTTTTACTTATATAAAAATAAAAATAAATAAAAGATAAAAATACCATGATTTTCAATTTTATTGAGGGTTATATCACAAGTTATTGGAACAATCCCAGGTTCCCTTTAGTCCAAACTAGGAATGTATTTGCCTCACTCTCACTTCCACAGCCTTCTTGGCTATCTTAAACTATCATATGTTGTATGATCTACTACACATGGCATGTAAAAAGATTTGATTTCATATATTTAATTGTGATTGAGATCTTCTGTTTTAAGTATTATATTTAAATTAAAAAAAAAAAAATCAAGTTATTCTAAAACATTCAACATAATTCCAAACAAAAATTTTTTTCTTTCTACAGTTAAAGTCCCTTATTAGTGGGAAATACATTCCATAAATATGTGGTGAATGCATAAACCGTAAATACAGGATAGTAATTTGTTTGGGATTACAGGAGATATATATCAATGTTACTATATAAAAATAAAAAATATATAATAAAAGAAATTTAAATAAGAGATTTTTTAACTATTTAATAATAATCTTCCTTTAGGGTTTTCTTAAGACTTTTTAAACATATACCGGATATTATATCATACATTTATTTATTTCATCTTTCTTGTTTCAGGGTTTCCTTAGAGTTTTTGATGATATGCCAGATATTATATTAGATGTGCCTCTCGCTAGTACAATATTGGAGAGATTCGTTGACCAGTGTTACAAGGCTGGTTTTATAAGCGATGAGTTAATCAAGAGATTGCCTATGAGGTAATTTATAACAAAAGGTGATGATATAATAATATCAACATGATTGAGAATCGTTATTAATATCTTATTGTATTTTTCAGGGGACGGAAGCGGTTTGTGTCAGAAGGAGATGGAGGACGTGTCAAAGATGGATCCGTTACCTTCCACTAGAGGAGCCCAGATGAAAAGATACCTCGTTGCTACCTACCCCGGTAGTAATTACAAATGTTGCTTTGTTTCTATATAGATATGTATATAGCTGACATCAGTATTTGTGTTCCTTTATATTCTTTGTGCCACAATACAAAATAATAATTATGATAATTGCGGCCTATGCCGTAAGAAGTGCTTCTTAAATTTTTTTTTTACAATATCTGGAAGAGAGCTAACCTATTCTGTTTCATTTCTAGGGGTAGTCTTTCATACCTGTCTTTATAACACGTCTTTGTTGGTCGATTGATTCGAATCAGGATTCGATTGTATTATAACTCAAATGATTTCTTAAAAAGACAATATAGTTTATACTATGTTAATTACTCTTTTTATATTAGTTTCCATTTTCCCTTTGCTTTTTTTCTAATTACTAAGATATTACTTATATATTGTTTTAAAAAAAAGAATTCAGTTGTGTATCTGCTAAAATTAGCAGAAATTACAGTGTAAGTTAAGTATATTGGAAACTTTGTTAACTTTTTAAATATTCCCTTTTTAACCATAATTTTATTGAAGGGTGATAAAACATATTGTACATTAGACTGCATTTTGTTTGTATGGAGTATGTTATTGACGTAAGACATTATTAAAAACATTTTCTATTTCAAATTTGTTAAATATGACGCATGAAAAATATAATTGAGTAAAGAATTTTATTGTTTTTTTGTGTGTGTGTATTTTATTTGTTACCTTAAATATTTAAAAGTATATTTGGTTTCTTGATTTGAAATGAAAAATAGTTTATTATTCTGGGACTAGGTCCCTTTGGAACAACTACGATGTTACACGATGTATTGGCCAAAAACAATGGGGCCACACTTAATTTCACACAATGGTAAGGATAACCTTAATTCAATTCTTGTTATCACAATGGTAAGGATAACCTTAATTCAAGTCTTGTTATCACAATGGTAAGGATAACCTTAATTCAATTCTTGTTATCACAATGGTGAGGATAACTTAATTCAAGTCTTGTTATCACAATGATAAGGATAACCTTAATTCAAATTGTGTTATCTCAATGGTAAGGATAACCTTAATTCATGTCTTGTTATCACAATGGCAAGGATAACCTTAATTCAAGTCTTGTTATCACAATGGTAAGGATAACCTTAATTCAA
>NW_027109057.1:0-1405 GCF_000696795.3 Halyomorpha halys
TAGACTCTAGGACTCCAGCCAGCGGACTGTAGACTGTAGCTCCCTTATCGGTCTCTGTATATAGGCCGTAATCCCATTGCACTTCGCAATGTTGTTGTATACGTGACGAGCCGCAGCGATGTATTTCTATTATACACGCATATCACAACAAGCCTCCTATTTACTTTATAAATTCTAACGTAATTTTAATTACAAAATAAAAGTGAATTGTTATTAAAAAAAAAGGCAATTAACTTATTATTAACAAAAAAAATAAAAAACCAATTGGAAGTAATAAAATTAAATTAACGAAAAGAAAAATGTACTTTTGGGCTTTAACAATTATATTAATTTCTATTAATTTTTGAGGTTAAAAACTTCCAATGATAATATTTTCAATTTAACTATTGAAATCATGTCCACCATGATATATGGATGACAACAATGAAGAAAAATATAAAATAGATTATATTCATCTTTGGAAGTTTGTTAACCTCAAAAATTTATTTTTTTGTCTGTATTTTTCTGAAATTTTGTAAATAATATAAGTCGAGTTGAAGCCAAGTCTATTTGTATCGGGGCTATCGCTAAAGACAAGTAAATAAAAAAAAAAAAAGAAATAATGAGTATTGGTTAATGTACGGTGATGGTATCAATATTTCTTTACGGAAGATAACACCCAAAATAATTAGTAGGAATTCTATCCTCCCTGCCCCGCTCCAGAAATCCCATAATTAGGCTCGCAATTATCTTACCTTGAAAACGTTTACGAATAATGAATTTTTTTTTTTAAAACTAAGTTTACTTATATCAAGCAGTATTGTAATATTAGATAAAACCAGGAATTGGTCTTTGCAGGGTGTTTTAACAGGGGTAATTAAAAGAATTTTTAATGATTTAAGGTGGTCTATTGTAAGAAAAGAATAAAAGTTTAAAACAAATAATATAAAATAAGTTCAAGGAAAAAAAAAAAAAAGAAGCGAAATAAGAGGAAAAGAAAATATCCTACAAAATTTGAGAAAAAAAGGAAACATATGCCATTATTCAGGGCTGGCAGATCTTGATAAATAATAGTTACAAATAAAACTACGATTAAATTGTTATGCATACAATTGTTAGTTATTAATGGTTAATTAATAAATAAACATTATATCGATGACAATTTAATTGAACAAATTGATACCCAACTCTGAGTTGAGTATTGTGGAAGTCGGAAGTACGTAACGTTTGAAATGAATGGTAAAAAATATTACTACATATTTTTATATATTTTTTTTTTACTTGGACCACTTTTTGTTGTTATCTTTTTATTGGACTGCTATATTAGTAAACTGAAACAAATAAATCGTTAAAAAAAATGATTTATAAGTATTCCGATATGTGGTCTTCATGGTTCATTTTAATTAAAATATAAACACTTAATGAA
>NW_027109057.1:2006-3075 GCF_000696795.3 Halyomorpha halys
ATATAATTTAATTCAAGTATATCAACCCTCGCAAGTTCGATCAATGACACTGTAGGTATCCAATATCCCTGGCCAAGAGCGCTTTCAAGTTTATATCTTACGAAGACTTATCTTTTACAACTTAATTAGTATCGGGTTATAAGCAGTCATAACTTGCTGTATCAACCTTAACTGGGAGAGGTATTGTACATTTAGAATTCTTCATCGTCCCTTTTCAAATATATTAATAATATTGCGATTAGTAAGCTTTAAGAATTTCAAAAATCTACCTGTAGAAAATTCAACGTACAAAAAGTTTTATTTCTGACAGCTCCTCACGGGTTCACTACTCATTAAATTTGGTTTATAAATACGTGTTTATGTGTAAGAATGATGTAAGATGATTATATAACTAATTGCATCTGATTAACTTGTATAGCATCGAAAATTATTGTGGAAATCAAAAGGACCAATCACTAAATAGAAAAAAATTTAAAGTATTTTGGCCTAATTTCTTTTTAACATTTTTGAGGAACATAGTCAAATCGATAAGTGGTTGGTTGGTACAGTTCAATTAAATATAAAGACAAAATATCTCACACCATGGAATCAAAAAAATTTTTTTTTTGGATTGGTTTAGAAAATAGAGTGTTTGTAGGGTATTGAACCATACTTGTATAGAGTAGGGCTATTAAGTTTATCATTTTACTTTTCAATTATTACTGTTTTCTTCATTGACTGCTTGTGACCTACAACCTGGAAAACCCAACCTCAACCCGAAGACTGAAGCCCAGGCTACTGCAGGACATACTGTTATAAATTCTATATTTATTAATTCATTATTCACACTACCTCTATTTTACTAACTATTATTATTATTTATTTTTTTAATATTTTTTTTCTTCTCTCGTCCCTTTTTCAAATTAACTTGTTTCTTTTTACCATTTGAAGGCAATTGTTTTTTTTTTTTTTAAGTCTACAAATATCATTATTTTTGTTATTAATTTTACTTTTCTCTTTTATTAAGAAGCATTATTCTCATATATTTATTTTTTAATTTTTTAATTATAACATTGTATATACTTTGTAC
>NW_027109057.1:3231-5986 GCF_000696795.3 Halyomorpha halys
GTATAAAATAAATAAATAAAATAAAATTCTTTTGACTTCTTCATCAGCATCAGCTCCTCATATCCTCTCTCTTTTTTTCCCCACATCGTTTTTCAGTAATTTCGTCAACGTAGAGCTACCACCATAAAATTATAATTATAACTTAAATATCTCAATTAAATATCTGAATGTAATTTTTTTTTTCATTTATACTTTACCTATTTGTTCATGCACGACGGCTAACTTCCACATATAACCTTGAGTGTGAACTGTCGCAATTTATAAACTTATAACTACATCCTTATAAATAATTTATAAATTTAATAAACCAATTTATAAGGAAGAAATTAATTTTCTACAGTGTATATATCACTATGGATGTAGTAAACAATAAGATGGAGCGAAAAAATCTAAGAAAGTTCCTAGAAGATGTGAGATATTTAATGGATTTAAGATATTGGTCTGAATCAAAAGACGATGCTTTTTTCATCATCCTTTCGTAGGAAGTTACAACATTCCCGCAAAAAAGTTAGACCCATAGAAACATCTTATAATGAAAATAATACATATTAGAATTTTTTTAAAATAAACAATGATAAATACCAGGTGATGGATCATTCTTGTTTGAAACTCTTTAAAAGATACAATAAAAAGGGTAAAGTTACGGCGAAGTAAAACCCGAAATATCAGGAAGTTTTTCTCGTTTATGGAGGTATTAAAAAAGTTTTTCGGTATAAATTTCCAAGTACTTCTTGGATCTCATCTTTAATTAATCAATTCCCTTGAAGCAAAGCTAGTTCCAGATAGTCGGAAATATCAGCTTACATCTATCGACTTTGTTTTAATGTCGGTAATTAAAAACCAGGTTGCATGTTAGGGCTGAAGGCTTCATCTTGAAATAGTCGTGGGCGAGATTGGAGTGGGTTTTTGCATATGGAAGAGCTAAAAAGAATCCAGTCCTAGTCTGTTAGACTATTTATATTTTCTCTGAATCTTCATCAAAAATTTAAAAAAATTCCATTTTGTTCCTGCTTCATTTTGTTTATTCTGTTACACCTTATTAATATAATTCGGCATTCCTCAAAATAGCTACTAAGCAAATGCAACTTTAGGTGGATAAGGGTTGGTAAAACAAAAAATCGAAAAAATTCTAATTTAATGTTTTATATAGTTAATATTCCATTACTGATTATAAAATTACTGATAGATATGTTGGAATTTCTATGTCAGACAAACTAACACAATAAATAGCTTTATAAAGAAACAAAAAGAAAAACTTTATAAACAAACAAACCGGGAAACTTTTTGAGTTTCTTCATCATTCCAAGCTCTACCATAATTTCACCACAGGTTCTCATGTTGCAATAGTTTCGTATAATAGCACAATATAATCGTAGTCATGATTCCGGAACCTTACATAGCGACCCATACGTGGTTGGTGCCTTAAAATAATAAAATATAAAAAAAAAAAAAAAGAAACAAAAATTAGCTATTGATGTTGCCTCCCTTTTTCTACGCTATAGATTGATACGCTATAGAACTAATTAATCCACATTCTCTATTCTCTTAATCTCTTTCATATTTTTGATGTGAGATGTGCAATATCTTAAATTTTATGTCCTACCAGACTTTTCTAAAAGTTGCCTGGTTAATTATTTTATTTTTTTTGGAGAAACTCAAGTCTTTGTTTTAGGATATTAAAGTTATAAAAGAATAATATTTTTTGTCTCTCTTTGGTTTTGTTTTTTCTGATTTCTGAATTAGGAAAATTTAGAAGATGGGGTTGTAATTTTTTTTTCTGGGCAGATAAATAAAGCCGTAGATACCATAACTCTAATTTTACAATAGAGTGATAGTTATAAAGATTTTTATCTTTTATGACGTGTTTTCGTTCACTTTAAAAATATTTTTTCATTATGAATTTTTTTAATTGATGTGAACTAGAATTTATTTTTAAACTACAATATAAAAAACATAAACAGTTAGGATTTCGCCTAATAAGGTAAAACTTCATAAAGCTAACGTAATATATATATTGAACAATTTCCGTTTGTGAATTATATTAACCTAGTATTCCTGAAAAATGATAAATATTCAGTAAATAAACCTCCTTTTATTGCCAGAAATTACAATTGTTCGTTATTCCAAATGTCATCAACCAATGGAGGCAAGCTTCAATTTCCAGCATTTTGCATTTAGATGAATATCAATCTAGGTGATTTATATATAACTACCTATGCATTTGAATTGCAAGCAACTGTATTCACATGCAATACTGATGCGTACTTAGTGACTTCATAAACTGGAAGGTTGGATGTTTATGAAAAATCGCTTCACAAGTACAGTTTTTTTTCTCATTGAAACATCTAATTTTAAACCGATTAAGAAAAACGGACATTTAAAATAGGTTAGTTCGATTTAAACGCAATTGGCCACAAAAACTGGGAGGAAAACAGAACCAAATGCGCTCTTAATATGAATAACTAATGTTTCCAGACAATTGAAAAAATTTGAATCCGGTCAAGAAAAATTATTGGAGCTTAAATTTACTGTTGTTGAAGAAATTACTGATTTTAGTTCGCCACTAATTATGATGTTGGGCTTACTGCTATATTAAAAAAGGCTTACATACATTTTTTATGGTTGATAACTCTGTTCTAGGGAAGTTTTTTTCTTTTTACTATATATCTCATTATTTCATCAAATACTGTTTTTCTATATTTATAAGTCAATATTGAACAAATTGATATGAAAACTATTATTTATTGAAATTATA
>NW_027109057.1:6036-48326 GCF_000696795.3 Halyomorpha halys
TATTAATTATTGAAAATTATAGATGATAAATATCATATTATAATGTACAGTATTTACTTCTGAATTTGTCTCAGTTATTTTTTTTATATAAATAGTTGTGAACGATCACGAGGAATTTTTTTGGAATACTTGTTTTGTTTTTTTTAAGCTGGTCAAATTAGCCACGTTCTATATCGTACCTAATTATATCAAAGGTTAAGTTAGGTCTTAGTACTGATTAATACATTATCAATTTATTTTTGTGGGATAGTTTTCATTTTTTATTAAAATATGCAAACATTATCTGAGCCTTTTTTTAAATCAATTTCAAGTTAATACACTGGTTTCATAACAGTTTACTGTCTAACGTGACTCCTAAGTGTCATTAAAGATTTAACTTCTGCTTCTATTTTTCATTGCTTAGATAGCAACTCCATTTTGTAAAGTACTCAAATCTTTTTCTCAAAGTTTCTTTAAGTATATTTATTAGCGATTGTATCAATTCGATAAGCAAAGAACTATTATAAGAAAGAAGTAAGCAAAGAAATATTAACATTTTCGAATGGTCATTTATGAATAAATTGAATACTATTGGTCTTAAGCAGGATCCTTGTGGGAATAGTATGGCTTTCCAGAATTAGCAACTTAAAAAAAAAAGAATTAACTCTTCTCCTTTTTTTTTTTACAAACAGTATGGAATATTCTGCAGCGTATTCCATACAAGAAAAAAATCGTCACCAATGTGCATCTAGTTTACGCAAACGAAATAAAAGTTTTCCGAGTAGACTAAATGCATACGTGGAACTGAGTGAGGTACGTTCAACTTTTGCTGAAAATAATTAGAATTTATTAGCGTCAGGTAAGTTTTAATTAACTTTGCTTCAAATAAAGTAGCTTACTGGGGTTGGTTAAATCAGCCAACTTCACCACACACTACTTATGTTCGTACTAAACTTTTCAAGTTCTAATAATTTAATTGGTATTTTATCATAAAATACTCAATTTTCTCATCATACGGGACGTAATATTGTTTTAAATTACAAAATTACTAGGATAAATAAATTAATAATTATTAAAATTGATAAAAAACAGAAATAATAAATACAAAGAAAAATAGTACATTAAAACAAATAAATAAGTACCTAAAAATATTGCTATTAAATTTTTAGAATATACAAAAATATTAGCGACGAAAATGTAAAATCTAATATCATAATTCAAAAATATGTTATATAAAAACTGAATACATTACAAATTATTTTACCTATAAGTATAAGTAAGTAAAAGTATTATAACTTGCTAAAATTATTGTTGTTGTATACTAATTAATCTCTTGTGGGTTGATACAGTAATGAAGTAAAAATATTATTAATAAATAATTGCTAAAATGCTATCATCAGTAGATTTAAAATAAAATTCTGTTCTTTTAGAACATTTGATTAAAATTTTTGTGATCTAATCTATTTTATTCTGTAGTTGAATTCTATCACAAAGTCTTTTACTTTCAAAAATATGTAATAACTACCATTATTACTTTCCAATGTATTTAATAACTAAAATTATTACTTTTATCATATACAATCCCTGAAATATTATGAAATGAATTTAAACAAATGTTTGTTACATTATAATTTTGAACATAAATTATTTTTGTTTTTTTTACTGTCAATTGTAGATAATAACTAAAATTATTGCTTTTGAATGTATACAATCAATTAGTTTTTTTTTTTTTTTAAATTAATATTTTGAAACATATAGATGTTTGTATTTCATGATTTTCAATATATATATATTTCAACTCAATATATTTATTAAAACGTATTTTATGAAATTTTCTGAGAATAGACCACACGATTATAAAATGGAGGGTGTATCATACTATTATTATGTGTTACACAGGGAACACTTTTGAACATGCTTTTCCTTGTATTGTATATATCTTATAATTGCTGTTAAGTAATTTTCATCCTGCTTTGAAGCTTCTTTAAGATATTTACTTAACTATGCTCCTATCCTCGCTGATATAGTTATCTTCCAAATTATAAAATGATATTTTATGTTATGAAATTTAATTGTTTTATAAGGATTGAACTTATTCTTTTTAAGATAGTTTCTTTTTTATTTATACAATAATAATCCAAGCACGAATGTTTATCCCCTTACCTCTATAATTTTGGGATTTTGATCTGATTAACTTTCGGACATCACAGTGGGAGTATTGTTCCCTTCTCTTGAGAGTATTGTTAAGTTTCTAAGATTCTCCATTTTTCTCTAGCCCAGTAGACTGTGGAATTCCCGATGAAATGATGTTTATTTTATTTTCATTTCTTATACAAAATATTCAAAAACATTTTCATATCAGTAAAATTTAAATCCAATGCTTTAAATCGTATAGAAACTAAAACGATTTTTTTTCTCGATAAATTCTCATTTACTTCCATGATTGCCCTGTAGCGAAACATTTATTGATATGAACCATTAAGCTCATATAAGAACGTCAAATACTAAAATTTTTTTTAACCACGCTCAAAGCTCTACTTCAAATAATAACGGAGATAATCCAGAGATTACATCAAAATCATGATTTTGTATAATTTACAGTAGGCCGATATTTTTAGGCCAAGAAAGATTTTCATTATTATCGTTTATTATTTATATATCTTATAATTAAAACATAAACTAACAGAAATTGCACCAAAATAAGGAAAAAATCAAACACTTAATTCTACTTACTGCTACTGAAATTTGGATTTGAAATGTTCACCAATATAAAGTGGTTTAAAAATTTTATTTTCTATAAGAAAGCGTTATTAAGTAACTAATATTAATTTCCAAAGCTCCATAGTAATTCTACCATAAAATCATGACAAGCTTCTGTTCTTAAAATTTCTCAGTCAACAGTAAAACTCATTAATTTTTACCTGTTTCAGATCTTTAAAAAAAATAATGTAGCAAACGGTATTCCTATGACTTTATTTTTTCATAAATTATTTTATTGATTTAAATTTATATTATTGTTATCGTTTACATTTTGTTTTCTTCTACCTTTAGTTTAGTCTGTATATACGGTATGAGTTTGGCCAGCTTATAAAAAATATATATATATATATATATATTCCAATCAGACGAACATACAAATAAGATATAAACTGTACAACTAAAATAGTTTAATAACTTTAACCAATTAAACCAGGTTCGAAAAATGTATGGAGTATTAGATAAAACAGTTGTAAGGATTAGTTAAACAGTTTTCCGAAGTCTGACGAAGACTGGAAAAAAATCTTGGTTTAAATTATATCATCCCGGGATTGCTTTACAAACTCCGTAAATTCCTTCCTCCTACATATTGTCTCAACATCTGTTCCTTTTTTACTAATAGATAATTCTAAGTAAACCACAATGGTTCTTATTCATCCCTCTATTTCCAATCCGCTGGCGTTCCTCAAGGTAGTATCCTCGGTCCCATTCTCTACACCGTCTATACATACACCGACATCCCAACAACTCCTAACACTATCCTTACCACGTATGCTGATGACACATGTGCGCTCACAGTTAGTAATAACCCTTTGATTGCATACCAAACTCTCCAGTCCCATATCACAACCCTCGAAGAATGGTGTCGAAATTGGAGATTAAAAATAAATTCCAACAAATCCCATCAAATCACATTTACTCTTCGTCGTAAACCTGCCGACTGCCCTACAGTATACTTTAATAATAATGTTGATCTCACCGCAACAGATCCGCTGCCTTGGACTACATCTGGACAAACGACTAACCTGAAATCCTCACAGAAGTCTGAAAAGACAGAAAACTGCACGTCTATTTCGACTATTATAGCACTTACTAGAGAAACTGTCTAAACTTCCAAGTCATAACAAAAGACTGATGAACATGATCAAGGCCAATCTGGATATACGGAGTTGAGCTTTGGAGCTCCAGTAAACCTTCGAATTCCTCTCCTATCCAATCCTTACAACCCAAACTCCTTCGTAAAATCCTCAATGTTCCTTATTTTGTCACAAATAAAATCATGTATAAAGACCTTAATATACATAAGACCTATGTAACCGATCTAGACTGAACCAGATATCATTCCTTCCACTATAAACTCCCTAACCATCCAAAACCACTGGTTTCTAACCTTGCTTCCACTTCCATTCTTGAAAATCCTCCGTGGCGCCTGAAAATAAGATGGCCACGAGACCTGATCATGTAAAACATCATCAGAGTGGAACTACTACCAACTAAGTGGAACTACTACCATTAGAGTGGAACTAGAGACTACCAATGGGTAGTTTCTCTAAACGCCTGTATCACTCCAATTTAACTGAGATCAAATTTACTAAATGTATTATAATGTACAGTTGTAAATAACAATAAATAAATAAATATGAAAAAATTATGTTTGTTTATTTTGAAACTACATAGAACGATATTTTGGATATTAAACAAATTCTTAGCACTTTGTTCAGTTGTTGCGAAATAATTCAAAATTATGGGATTAACAGAATAGTTTATCTGGATATTCTTTAAAATCGAAATTTTTATCCCAATCCCTTACTACATTAATACAACAAATTCAAACAGTGTTAAGGTTCCTTACCATTCTAGTTTCTATAAAACTAAAATTTTCAAGTAATAAATGAATATTTCAGTTATTATTTGATATAAAGAATCGAAATTTTATTATTAAAAAATAAAAATAAAAAATTATATTTCTTATAAATTTGTGTTATATTTTTTGGATTGTAAATCCTAGTGTCTACTCGTTTCAAACAGTAAGAAGTTTGGTGCAAGGACGAGAGCCTATTGTCAAGCATCAATCCTAATCAGGAAAGATTAGGAGTGCAAATGAGGGCCCGACCACTGGCCTCTTAGCTTTAAGTTCAAGTTAGTCGAGTCCTGCTTAGGGATGCCCCTGTAATTTGTTAAGGCTCACCGCAGGCTGGGGGCTTCATCAGTCTCCGCTTCCTAAATAAGTTGAGGTTACTTCAACACCCGGGTTCTTGTTAGGGTGGATGAAAATCGTTCTGTACAAATGTATTGACACTTTGTTTTACTAGAAATTTTTTATTACATTTCCTCCCTCTCCCTCAAAGAAAAAAAAAGACAATTATGTTCCATACCTTTGTTCCATTCTATAGATTCACTTTTGTCAAAAAATGATTATTCGAAAAAAAATAATGCGTCTGAAACGTGGCTTAACTTACATTACTTTCGATTCTTCTTAGGTTCAATCGACTAATTATTTAAATAAAAAAACAACTTCGTCTGAGAGAGTGGATCAAAATCTTTAAAAATGTATTAATTTTGTACATTCCTAAGTTAGTATCACATTCTTGTACTTCACACAATGAATGACGGTTTCATGTTTTTTTTTATTTTACATCAAGTGGATTGCAATAATTGTTTAGTGAAGAAACTTAATTCAACATTATTATTTAGTATTCATTATATCAAGAGCAAGAAGCTGTTCCATCTGTGGGCAAGCCAACTCAGCTTCAAAAAAATACTGTTTCTTGATTGAATAAGACAATAGAAAATCTGAGCTCAGAATTAGATCATTTTGTTGGAGGGAATCTCAGCAGAGGGAGTGAAAAGAGAAGGATAAAAAAATAAGATATTCAGTTCAAAGAGAACTTGAAATGATATAGGACGGTCACTCCCTGACGGTCTTAGTTGTGCGGGTCAAATCGGGAAGGATTGTCTTTTTTTATGTTTTGATCTCCTCTTGTGAGATTGTGACAGGTCGTTCGACCTACTTAATCACTATAATTGTGTTTGAAAAGACAGATCAGTAAGGCTACCATAGAGGGCCGGAAACGAGGGATTCACGCTGTTTTCAAATTTCAGGCGCTTTTTAAATATTCTTCGATTAAACTATCATAAAGTCTCCTCTTCCCGTTTTAAGCAAATATTTCAAAAGTGATATAGGACCGTCAATTCCTGAAAAAAAAACTCCCTGGCGGTTTTAGTGGGACGGGTCCGGCCTCAAAGGATTACCTTTTTTGTGTTATGACCTACTCTTGTGAGATTGTGACAATTCTTACATCGACCAACCTACTTGGATTGCCTTACATTGCATACCCTTACAACCCACCTGTTCATCTTCCCAAATAAAATTGTATTCTTTATCAATATTAATTTCATCTAGTCACCAAAATTTAGTAATCACTTCAACGAAGAATTGTGATATATTTGGCATAACCCTATACATTTTTTTTACGATATAAGCAAGAATTATAAGACTCGTTTTTAATTATTATGCTTAATTCATTCCACCTCCTTAATTTTAGAGCCCATATCACTCATTTTAAGACAAAATATCGGTGATTTTATTAATATTGACAATGTCTCCATAGGGAGGGATTATCAGAAATAAACAATAATAATATTTGAATTTTTGCTGTTCTTTTTTTTTTTAATGTTTTTGAAGAAAATTAATTCCACTGAGAACCACCACCGTTGGTTTGACGCAATAGAAGTAACTTCTCGTAGGGTTTGCCTCGCTCAAAAGGTAAAGTTCAAAACAGAGCTTTCTGTCAGCTTTCCATCCTTCCTTAATTGAGGCTTGGTTGATGAACAACCCGTAGACAAGATTTAGTAATTAATAATCCACTAATTAATAATCAATAAACTGAATTAAATAGTTATTCTGGGAATCTCTCTATTGGAAATTCCATGAACTTAGGTTAAAACACAATACTTAAATTTAATTAAGTCTGCTTATAAAGTTTAATCACCACAGTTTACTTCAATATTACAAAGAAAGGGTCGGATTAAAGTGTTCAAGTGACATTTCTTTTATCCTGGCACTACAGGATAGGAAAAAAATATAAACTATTATCAGTACATAGGAAAATCCCTCATCTTTACAAAACTGTCACTCGATCACTTTCACCTTTAAACCAATGATATATCGCTTTAAGATTCTACTCTATCATTCGTAAAAGTATAACCATTACTCGGCCAGTATTTATTGTTATACCGTATAAATAGAAAAAAATGGCTGACCGTAGAACGCTCCTCCGGGAAGCTCATAAGAAAGAATTATTGGCCCTTGTGGTGTCTTGGTAAATAATGGCACTGTGTCCATTTTGCTAAAATGGATATATGTATTTATCGAAGCAATAAAATCATCCATGAACAATATATAATTAAAAAATTATGTGATCTATTTAAATTTAAAAAATAAATAAATAATCATATGTAATAATAATAATAAAACAACTATATTGTGGTGACGGTTCGAGATTTAATTATTTCCCTACAATAAACAATTTTATTTAAATGAACTTTCTTAAATTAAGTAATTAAATAATAAAATGTACAGAATACAAATTAGAATTTGTAAATATATAACTGAGTTTTCTACATTATTTCATACTATATATGTTAAAAGGATGTATAAAATTACACTTGAAAATCAAGATAGCGATTTTGATTATTAAGATAATGTTTTATCTGATGTAAATTAATAACAAGTATAATGCAATTTCATTAATTGTAAAACTTTATAGTGTGAAAATAAGACGAATTAATAAATAAATTAGTTTTGTCAGCAATTGTCATTTACAATATTAGATACCACAGTGATTTATGTATCGCATTAAAACATTGAAAATCCGAATAAATCAAAAACTCAGTCTTTATACTACTTAAAAAAAAATATGAAATCTTTCAATTTTTTTTTTCTCCACAAAAATAAATAAAATCTTATTCATAATTCATAAAATTCATAGATGAATTGCCTCCCATAGGAAATCTACCCTGTTATCACTTCTAATTTATTAATCAATCAATCTTCCTACATTCATACAATACGTTTATATATGGTGTTATTAGTTTATACTTTAAAGATTATAATTATTGTACTATTGAAGATAGGGTGATAAAACATAACTATCTTTACCGATAAAAATGGCAATGAAGCTGTATTGACCTGGCCAAAAAAATTATTTTATTTATTTATTTTATAATTATATATTTTCGGGGAGAAATATGATGTTACATTGTGTATATCTGTAGTTATAAACCTAGAAGACTAGATATGTATAATTAGTTTTTTTGTTTCGTTTATTTATTGTTATTTACAACTGTGTAACATATATACAACAAGTAAATTTTCTGTAGGGGAGATAGTGACATGATACAAACATATGGAAAATCTACCCATTGATAGAACTCCAAAATTTAAAATTAAATGATTTTATATAAAATTGATATTAATAATTTAAAAATAATAGGAACTTCAAGATATCGTAGTTCAATTGCAATTGCAAATGTAGCAATTAATTAATGAAGATAAAAAAAAAAATGAAAGAATTCAATGTTAAATAAACATAAATTTCAGAGAATGGTAAGTATTTTTAATGCATTCTCAAAATTTTAGATTTTTTATAAAGTAGATGTTAAAAAATATTGAATTAGTTAACAATTTATTAAATATTTGGTAGTAAAAGCAATATGACGATGGTCGGACTGTAACGATCCCCGCTTCCCACACCGTTTATGAAATATGGCCGAGCTAGCACCAAACCTACACCGTATATCTTCCAAATATTGTTCTGGCATTTTAAGCTAAAGCTTGCTTTTGCAGTAATATTGGCAATTACTCTAATTTTCACAATCGAAGTATTTTGAGGACCAATGAATCTGTATGACCAAAAATGTAGGAAATTTGGAATATGGAATTCGACAGCCGTAAAATTGTATCTTTTTTTAAATGGTTTGATTTCTATTAAGATCTTAAATTAAAAACATATAAAATATACTTATGTTATGAAACTGTCTAAATATGAAATGCCTTACAATATGCTCACGAACCTTCACGATTTTCCGAGTGACTTAGAGGATAGAATAAATCTCTCTTAGCAGATGAAAAATAACTCTTTTATCACAGCGTTCTCGTAAATAGTTACTTTAGGACATTAATCAAAAACTCTTGTAGAAAGGAAAAGTTGAAACATTGAATAGCTCTTGCCCGCAGCACTCCAGATAATACAATTATTTTCCTCTGGAATTTCTAGGAAAGTAAAGACATTCCATAAAATATAACGTTATAAATGTTGGTCATTCCTAAATAAGTCTTCTTGCAAATAATCATTACAATATATATATGACATTAATAAAACCCTTGCATTTGTAGAATTTTATTTTATTTTATTTTTTTTTTACAAATTAAATTAAACTTCTTTTAAAGGAACCCTACGGAAAATCCCTTTTAATAGAAATTTTATTAAGGGTCTGACCAACAAAACATAGATTTAATGCATTTGAACTTCTCTGAAGCGAAGCCACCGGACGCGAACACCAGATTTGCCCTCTGTCAGCTCTTTTTGCTCCTCTATAAGGGAAACATATCATAAAACATGCTATGAACAAACTCAAGATTTCAGAATTAAATTTGTCCAATCTAGACCGAACCAGATATCACTCCTTCCTTGCTTCCTCTTCCTGACAATCCTCCCAGGTGCCTGAAAAGAAGATGGCCACGAGACCTGCTAATCTAAAACATCATTAGTATGCTATCAATGGTTAGTTTCTCTAGACGGCTGTAACACTACAATTTAAATAAGATCAAATTAACTAAATGTATTATAATGTACAGTTGTAAATAACAATAAATAATTAAATAAGTTAAAAAAAAAAATTGTGGTTCACTTATCCCGGTAAAAAGTCATTATTATGAAATGCTGTTTTTTTCCCTAATATATTAGTACAAACAATTTAAAAAAAACTAATACATAAATGATTTTAAAGAAATGAATAAATAAGTTATAACACAAATAAATAGGTTAAGAAGCTAAGCAAAAAAAAATTAATATCAGAGCTAATTTCCATGTAGGTGATGATGTTTAATGCCCAGGGATACTAAAATAATATTTTCCTCCAATGACACCTAGCTCTTTTAAGAAACTCTAATTATAAGTTCTACTTGGTATTGTTCTGCGTGATTCAAACCAGGGTCCTCTCTCAGGGAACTCTCACTCTCCGAAAGTCTCGCAGAAATATTCTTTAAGAAAAGGGTTGCATTTTTTTGCAAATTTTCTTCTTTTCCCTCTCCACTGGACACACCTAATCGAGGTCAATTTCAAAGCCATGCCTCCTTTTTTAGGGATCCGTCTGTGACAATACTCAACACCACGTTAAGCAAGCGAGTAGTTGGGAACTATACTTCCCAAGGAACTTCTTCTTCTTTGACCCTGTGTTGTCGGCGTGTTATGAGAAGGGAGTTGTTAGGCCATTTTCCCGGCACGTGGGCTGGTGTTTCAGACTCCCAGCCACATTTGCAAGAGAAAGACCCAACTTCTTCCTGCTATCCATTGGCTTCTGGGACTCCACACAGGGGTGCATAATTAATATTTAGTTTCAGGGCGTTCGCCAATTCTGACCCCGAGAGTACCTGCTTTCGGTGTCTCTTTGAAATGGCGTACACCTATACCCTACCAACTGCAATTGACTTATTCTTTGAAAGCATTCTCTCACAGCGGCTGCCGTAGAGCTTTCACACTTAGGTAGGCCTAATCCTATACCAATCTTTCAGCATATTCCGCGATTTCGTAGTTGAATGCAGACTAGAATAGGGCATCCGAAACATTCAACAGTCGCTTAAGTATTTACTCGTACATAAATATTTACCTTATCTTGATGGAAACCGCCATATATTAGTCAAAATATCATCCGATGAGGTTTCAGTTATATATAAGTTTCATTTAATTAGATGTTTTATCATACATATACTTCCAAGTATCCTTCCTAATTTTTTTATCTCATTGACCGATACCCATTTACCATGATTATCTATCTATAATTAAATTTTTCAGATAACGCACTGGTATCCTTGGTTGGTAGAACCCTGATGGTTAACCCAAGGAAGATCAAAAGTGATACCAAATGGATACTTGAATGTCGCAAGGACAAGAAGAAAGCCTCCAAGACAATCCAACTCAAGCTGATACCGACCATGGTCCACCTCCCTGTAGTCCCAAACCCCAGCAAGAGGATTGTCAAATCAATAACCAAGGTACGTTAGATAAGTATCTTATCATCTCTGGGTCAATCATTACGAAATGGTCCAAAATAAAATAAGTTTGTCGCTTGCAATTTTTTTTTTTAATATTTTTTATTTTGAGGTAAATTTGTAATTTGAGAAAAATTACGTATTTAAGGTAGATAATTACGATTATATACGGTTTGGAATGTTACTGTAACCTTTTTGCTAAAATTGAATTGTCGAAAGAGCCAATTTATCTCATTTAATTTACACGTTGTAACAATTTTATTGAAAACACTTCTAACAATTCTGATTACATTCATTACATCAGTGAGCAACTAAACTCTCTTTAATATAAAATAGATTATAATCTATTCCTGTGTTAGACATAATTGATCAGTACAAGTTTTTTAACTTGTAGTTATTAATGAAAACAAATAATCAGGAAATAATTATGTTGAACTATATTATATTGGAACCAACTTGAATGCATTACATATGTTTTGCCAAAATAACTTTTATGCAACCTGAATGAATTTGGAGAAACTTCTATCTAATAAAACCAACAGGAGAGGAAATGTCATGTTGTTCTAAGTTCTATACCCAGTGGCAGTAAAGTTCTAAACGGATTCCGAATTTCCTCTCTGAGTTCAGGTTTCGTTGTTGATTTACTGAGGTAGGTAAACAGGACTGCAGAAAATAATTTAATTCATTATTAATAAAGGTCACACTAATAGTTTAAAGTAATTGTTACGAATATTTAATATTATTACTATAAATTTAAATATATTCGATTAAGCGGTAATTTACATTTATTTATCAAAGGTAATATTTTATTATTTTCATTTTAAATATTAATCTGACTGTATGTTACTTCTGTGGTATGAAGAATTCCAAAAATCAATAAAAAAACCAAATAAAAAAATTTTTATCACAATACTTGAGTATATTTAGACTAAATCTTTGAAAATACCTACAGAGATATACTAGAAGTCACAGTATACTTGTCAAAATATATATGATCAAAGGAACTTTCAGTACAAATCGTTTGAAAATTTAAATTATACGTTCGTAACGATAGCTGCTGAACTTATCCATGTACACCAGTTTTACTATTCAAGATTTCGTTTGGTAATTTTTTGAGAAACAGGTGTGGATGAAATTTTAAACTTAGAAGATAAAATATTATAAAATTGTAATTTCAAGAAAGGAGGAAATTCCCTTAATGTCCGTTAGCACGGTTTTTAGGAGATATTCCAGTTTAGATTTTCATTGTTATGTATAATTTATGTTATAATGAATAAATTAATATGTTTTCAATTATGAAATTTAAACATTAGAATTCATATTAGATGTTGTTCGAAGTAATTTCCTTCAGCATTAAGCCAGAATCGGCATCTACCTACAGAGCTACAGTGCCCAAAAATGACTTACATGATAGAACCAGAGCTCAAGAGTAGAAAAAAGGCAGTTATTTCACCCCAATTTTTGATTACTTAATTGAAAACTATGTATAATTACTAGTCAAAATTGATGAGTCTGCCAAGTATAGGTGGGGGAATTATAAATGGCGGCTGTTTCAAAATCTAAAAAAATGATTAATTTTTTACTCAGAGCTCTCTATCTTTAAAACTACTAACAACAACAGAAAATTTAAGAGGGCATCATTTAAAGTAGAGTAAATTTGCTAAAATTTAAGCTCTAATAGAGCTATTTACGTTTAATAGTTCTCGAGATATAGCTTTTTAAAAAGCAACATTTCTTAAAAAATCTACTGAAAGATTAGTAATTAGTGAATTTATTTTGAAAAATCTATATCTAAGCATAGATATAAATATTTCAGAAAATATTCTCTTCTCTAAATAATGTTCTTTTAGATTTTCTAGTGTTGTTGGTAGTTTTTAAGATATAGAGCTCCTAATGAAAAATTAATCTTTTTTTAAGGTTTTGAAACAGCCGCCATTTTTTATTCCCCCGCCTATACTTGGCAGACTCATCAGTTTTTACTAGTAATTATACACAGTTCTCATTAAAGTAATCAAAAATTTGGGTGAAATAACTGCCTTTTTTACTTCCCGGCTCTTGTAATATGAAACCCTCAAAACAATAACACATATCCATTCCTGTTTGGCCAAAGCTACTGTAGAAGAAAAATGCAGTGGCTGTCTTAATACTTTAGATAGTAAGTTGAAGCTTAAATTAATTTTTTTATTATAACCTAAATAATTGATTACAATGAAAATCTTTAGATGCGAATATCTTATAAAAACATACCTTCATAGGGAATGTTTTTCTTATTTTGAGATCCTTAATTCATATTTTCGTTTAGTTATGACACCGTGAAACACCCAGTATATGTGTTTATACATAGAGGATAAAACTTGTATAAATTTTTATTACTATATAGTTTCGTATAAAAAATATGGATTTAATGTAGTCTAAAATATTTTCTTCATTTTTTTAAAATGATAATTGATAAGTAATTAAATTATTATAATTTATCCCTGTTATCAGAGTCGAAAAATAATCTCTTAAAAAAAATCTACCTAGATTGTAGACAAAATCGCCTGTATTTATTCATCGTTATTTGCCGTTATAAAGCACTATTTAGGACCATAGAGCCTAGCAAAGAAACATCAATCTAGAATATAAGTTTCAGAAATGAGATTTTCCCAAAAGATTGAGGAGAAAACAAGAGGCTAAGTCTAAAATACCAGTACTAGCTTGAAACTTGCTGTTTTACCAGCCAATGATGTAATAAAGCGGAATCGACTGAGACAACTCTGATATCTCTCACGGATAGAACCTAAAAGAGCTTCGTGGCGAAGCAGAGGGAAAACGAGAAAAAGATACGACCTAGAACTAAATGACATTACGAATAAAAAGAAAACTTCTAGAAAAGAGGACATTAATAGAATAACAGAAAGTAAATAGTGGGAAACGAATTTGGCTAGATAACGTTCTTCAGATTTCCTCCTCACACTGCATAAGCCGTTCAAAGAAAATTGTATATGATGTTTATGATGAAGTCTCATTTCTCTAACAAGTAAAATATCAATAAATAAATATATTTTAATCCTTTTCTCTCACTCTCTTTATTCTTCTCCTTTGTTTGCGTTACGGCCACGAGGTCGCTGTCAACTACACCCTTTTTCTTTTCTTTTCATTTTTAATATTCATTTATTGCTATTTACAACTGTACATAATAATACATTCAGTAAATCTGATCTAAGTTAAATTGGAGTGTTACAGGCGTGTAGAGAAACTATACATTGGTAGCACTCTAATGACATTTTACATTAGCTGGTCCCGTGCCCATCTTCTTTTCAGGCGCCACGGAGGATTGTCAGGAATGAAAGAGGATGCAAGATTAGAAACTAGGGGGTTTGAGTGGTTAGAGAGTTTATAATGGAAGGAGTGATATCGGGCTAGATCGGTTACGTAGGAAACATTAAGGACTTTAAGTATGATTTTATTTGTGACAAAGTAAGGAGCATTGAGTATTTTACGGATTTTGGATTGTAAGGTTTGAATACGAGAGGAATTCGAAGGTTTAGTGGAGCCCCAAAGCTCAACTCCATATGTCCAGATTGGCCTTATTAAAGTCATGTAGATCAGTCTTTTGTAATGAGTTGGAAGTTTAGACCGTTTGTCTAGTAAGTGCTGTAATAGTCGAAATCGACGTGTAGTTGTCTTTTCAGTCTTGTGTGAAGATTCTAGGCTAATCGTTTGTCCAAATGTAGTCCAAGGTCCAAGGTAGATCTGTTCGACAAGGGTAAGAGTAACATCACTAAATGAAACTGCAGGGCAGTCAGTAGGTTTACGACGAAGGGTAAAGGTGATTTGATGGGATTTGTTGGAATTTATCTTAATCCTCCAATTACGACACCATTCTTCGAGGGCTGTGGGATGGAGATTTTGGAATACGATTAATGGGTTATTATTAACAGCGAGCACACATGTGTCATCGGCATACGTAGTTAGGATATTGGTTGGAATGTCAGCTGTATAAACGGTGTAGAGGATGGGACCGAGAATACTACCTTGAGGAACACTAGCGGACTGAGAATAGAGGGATGAATAGGAACCATTGTGGTTTGCTTGAAAAAATATATCAATGAGAAAGTATGTAGGAGGTAGGAATTTACGGAGTTTGTAAAGCAGTCCCGGGTGCCAGACTCGATGAAAAGCCTAACAACACTCTTAAAATTGATTTTCTGAGTTGCAATTTTTTTTTCATATAGTATCAACTATGCCTAAGACGATTATTAACATTTATATTCTTATTTCCCCACTTCAAATATTCCACTATTTTCTTATTTACACGACACACAAATTTACAATTTATAAGAGTGAATTTATATGTTATATAATACCGTGTGTTGCGTAAATGAGAATATTTGTAAGTGGTAAAATAAGAATAATCGTATTGGGCATTCGTAGTCAACAAAATGAAAACTTTAAAATTATAAGAGAATTAATTTTAAGACTCTCCTTGAAAATGGTCTGAGGATCGAAACGTTGGATAAGAATAAACAAGTAAAAAGAGCCCAAAGATGATCATGTTTTTTATTTAAGTTACTTACACTTAAAACAAAAAAATAATATGTTATATATTAATAACAAGAATTCGGGTTCGATAATGTGTCGTAGATGATTATTTTCTGTTAAACTGTAGTGGTGAGTAAACCCTGTGGGGTCGGAGGCCTTTTGGGGTTCACCGAGCCTCATAAAGTGGGTAACCTTCATTGGGAAAAATAAAATAAAATAATAAACAGATAAATAAAATGGTCTGAAAGAATCATGTCAATCAACAGTAAAAGTTAAAATTGTTATACTATTTTTTATAAATTATAGTTTCCTAAAAAAAAAAAAATAAAATAAAAAAAATAGTTATAACAAAAAAATTATGGTAGTTTGAATTATATTTAGAACATGTCAAGATAAGGAAGTATGAACTTAATAAGCTAAAATGAATATCCTAAATATTTAAAATATCCATACCAAATACCGTAGAGAAAGAAAACGCAGATAAAATATTTCATATTGTATGAAGTTATAAGCTCTCTTATCTCTCCAATATTTTAGATGCAATGTGAAAGTATTTCTCAATCTCTAAGGGAATTTCTGACAATATCGGAAATGGGCTATTACCTCCAAGACCAATTGACGCGCGATGAGAGCATAAATCTTGAAAATAATCCTCCTTTCTACATTATGGGAGTAAATTTAATGTTTTAGTTGACTTCATAAATCTATTAGTTGAAATTGCCGGATTTATTAATCATATATTAATAATAAATTTATTATTTATTTTTATTGTTATTAGTCGGTATTTTTAACTGGGTGAGGCAAGCGAGTTAATATTTCAACTTGAAACTTTGGAATTACGAGATATTTACTATTTAATTCCAATCTAAGATAGTGGCTCTTTTAATAGTTCTATGTTTGTGAATTCTCTTTGAACTTGAATTTAAATTTTTTTTTTTTTTTTTTTTTTTTTTTTTTAAGCTTCAGAGTTATTCACTCAAATATTTTTTTCTTTTGCTATTATTATAAAATTGCTCATATAAAATGAAAATTAAACTTAAATTACCCCTGAATTGACTTCTTCTAAGAGTAATATATAGTGGGTAAAATAATTAGAGCAGATTAAGGTATATTACTTGTATAATTTACATTTTTATGTTTACTTAAAAATAAACATAATGGTATAGTACTTAATAGAATAATCCACAAAAAAGATGTAATTCTACGCGATAAAAACCCTTTGTATTTAGGTAAATATAAAAAATAAACATAAAATCACAAGTAATTTTGTCTTATTTTACTAATAAAAATTGAAAAATAAGATTTTTTGTTTTTTAAATGTGTCTTTAGGAATAGAGTATTTACATAGTTATATCGCTTACCGCCTGGTGTTGATGGTAGATATTATTTGTCAAACAATTTAATAAAAAAAATAAAAAAATTCTTCTTTCTTTTTCCTTTATATTCAACCGCACTGATGACACTGGCAGGATTATCCCTAGTCCCTAAACAATCTTTCAATAAATCTTTTTTTCATTTAATTTTTAAAAATACTTTATAAAATAATAACTTTTTTTAGAACTAAAAATATCACTATGCTTAAATTTTAGGACATTTTTGAGTATCTGCCTTAACTAGTGCACATTCATAGTATATTTATAATATAAATGCAAAAAAAAATAAATAAAATCACGAGTATTAAAAATAAATAAATTATATATAATCTACTTGCAGACCCGGCAATCCTTTGCTATAGCTAGATGTGAGGATGAATATATACTGAATTAATGCAAAAGAAAGTTAATATCAATTGTTGAATTTATTTAAAATTAAACATTTACGTGTACACTATTTCTATGATTTGGCTATATGAATTGCTTTTTGAATACACAATATTTTTACTAATTCCAATCGTCATTATACAAGCAATATTAAAAGCTTAAAATTTAATTCGTCGGCAGTAATATTTTTTCTTATATTATATTATATTATCCTAGTGACATAAAAGAAATTCGGAGGTTGTTGGGGGCTCTAAATTATTACAGCAGGTTTGTTCCAGAAAGAGACATATTGATCGACACATAACAGCCATTAAAAACATTTGCGCTTTCTGAGCACGCCAAAAACGCCTAATTTTGCTAATAACTTTTTTTTTACTAGAGAAATTGGAATAGTCAACCTTCTCAGGAAAATCTTAGAAGTTAAATCTAAAAATGTTTAATGTTGGTTAAAAAAGCCAAAATTTAGGTTTGCATTACAAGTTATGAACCATTAAATGAACAATGGTCACCAGAAGAAAAAAAAAATCATCCGAATACGTAAATCAAGTTGAAAATTTTCTAATTTTAAATTTCTTTGAAAAATTGTATTTAACGGTTTCGGAGGAGGCCAAAAACGAATATGATTTTCTCTTCCCTAAAAATAATTTGGGTGACCTATTTAATTCTTAAAAATTATGTGTTCATAATTTTTGATGAATATAATATCGTTTAATGGGATCAGTAATATTTTTTATCTTATACTTCACATAGTAACAAATCGATTGGAAAGTTCTAACCATGAATAAATGTATACTTTCTGAACTACGTACACAAATTCCTTAATTTTGCTAGTAACGTTTTTAGAGAAACCAGAATAGACACATAACCTTCAAGGAAAAATCCTGAACATTTAACAAAAAGCCTCATCAAAATCGGATGTTGGGCAGTGCGTCAAATATGAACTAACAAATATTGATTATTAGATAAGTTATAGTCATGGTTATAGTTATAGTTCTGGTCTTTCAAGTAATGAGGTCGAAGCAGTACTCCAAAAGTTCCCTATCTCCAATCATATACCACGTCAATGGTAATGAAAGCTAGTGAAGGCTGATGAAGGACGAATTACTCATTGGCGCACGCTTCAAGAGGGTAAGCCCAGACAATTATGGTGACTGATGACTCTAAAAGTCATGTTTCACGAAGGGTTTCGGGGTCACTGCAGTTTTAATCTCCAAGAATATTATATAGAAGAATGGAACAAGGCATTGACTCACCCGAGGGATTATCATAAGAAATGATTTGTTGATATGAACTAATTTTTTTCATAACTATTTCTTTCTTATATATCTACCAATTTTTTTATTTAAGTTTTATCATCTTTATGTTTTCCATCTTCCATTCATAAATTTGTGACCCACAATACCTGGAGTTGTATTGGAATTTGCCGTTATTATAAAAAAAGGGATATGATATCTCAATTTCTCGGATGAATACCGATGTAGAGGAAGACTCGGTTTCTACATGGGATGGTTAGTTTCCATTTTAAATATATTTTAAGTAACGTCTGGCAGTTAAAAAAGTCCGAACGAAGGAAGTGAAGTGGGAAAGGTCTTCCTACTTACCAGATTGTAAGTTCCTTATGGATCTGATGCACCTTATCACATCCTTAAAGGGGAGAAATAAATTGGAGCGATAGAAAGTAAGTCCTATATTTTCATAAGAAGTAGCAGGTGATTAGTCATGATTTTTTTAAATATAATAGTATTCAAAATTACATTAACTTTGTATGCTCTATAATATTTTGTATCTTGATTACTTTAATTTTATTTAAACTATCATTATCTTTTATGTTGCAGGGCTCACACCTCCTCCTCACTTGGATGGTTGTGAAGACAGGTACCAAAGCCGTCTGGTTACCACCACCAAACTGGGAAGTACCTCACGTTATCAAGCTCATCAAGTATGACTTCAGGACTGGACTTGTCAACGCCACGCTGCTTCTTATGAGTAAGCATTATACTTCTCATTAAATGGCTATCATAACAAAATCTAATAACTCTATTTTTTTTTTAGATTTAATGAATTATTTCAAAATATATTTATTAACGATAAGTTTGTATGAATTAAATTAAAATCCGCGTTTTACCGCTACAACCCATGAAGGATCAAGGGTGCAATACTTTGCAAGGAAGTACTGTTACTAGACTAGCGCTTGTGCAAGGAGGTAATTTGGTCAGAATCACGCTCTACCGCCAGATTTTTACCCAATTGAGGTTACCCAATTTTTGAGGTTGGGTGACCCCAGAAGTGCTCGAGAACCCACATGGTTGACACACGGCTACAGTGTGTAATTTTCTACTCAGCCAGATTCCAATCCATATCCTTGGAGTTAGTAGCATCGAGCCTTATCACAGCACTGTGGTCTAAATAATTCTACATAAAATGCATCTGTAAATAATTTTAAAAATTGATTTCTACACACAGAAGCGCGTTTCTGGTGTTTGCAAAACTCTTTCTAATCAGCTAATTAATTTAATAAAGTAACGATTTAGGTCTTTTTTCTAACCTATAATTCTTAAATAGTGCATGTTAGCAAAAATACTATGGCATAAGAAATTAAAGTATATTAAATTGTGCTTTGAACGATTACATACGCAAACATGAAAAAGTAAAACCAAACGTTTTTCTTTGAAGCTGTTGCACGTAGTGATATTTTCCTACACTTATGACTAACCTAATATATACATTGTAACTATTTATTTTCTGAATGATGGTGGCTTTTAATTTTATTATAGTTTTGAATAGGTTGATTTAATTTACATAATCTAATACGAATAATTATTTCACATAAAAGTATATTAAACCAAAAATATTTTAATATATTCAAATAACTACTTGTCCTAATAAAAATAACTCACTAAATCTTCTAAAGAAGGCTGTAGATTCTAACGTAGCTCACATTTTTCAGAGGGATGCGGACTAACCATAACGTAACTCAAGTGACCTCCAGTGGAATTTCACTGGGCTTCATATTTATTTGTCCAAGTATATATGAATATTATATTTACAAGATATCCAGAATATGTTTAGTATGCTTGATTTTAAGAAGAAAAATAATTTAAATTTATACATTTTTTTTTATTTTAAAGATGCGGGGATGTTAGAATTTAAAAAAAAAATGTGGTGAAAAAAAAAATCGACAGATGTGAAACTTCTGGAAATAACATAGTATTAAATTTTAATAATGATAATACATTCTTTATAGCTTAATACAGAAAATATTAATTCCAGAATAGTAATAATTAGAATAAACTAGCCATATCCTAAGTCAATTCTAGTAGGATATTTTTAAAATTGTAATAAGAGCTCACACAATCGGACAGGTACTCCTGAGATTGTTAAGCTCCTCCTCTCCTATTACAATAAAAATATTTCCCTGCTGGAATTTACTGGCGTTGTCCCCCCCAACCACTTCCGTTTTACATCTCGTCATGAAATCAATTTACCACCATGAAACCAATTTATTTTTATTGAGTTGTACAACATAAGTAAAGAAATTTTACTTCAAAAACATCAAAAATATATTGAAGATTATAGATGCACTCTATATGACAAAATATTATAAACACAAAACTTATGCAATAAGCATGAATATAAATTATGCAGTTATTATAAACAAATAAAAGATACAATAGTCTCTAATTAATCAAACATATTCCTATAAAATGAAATAAACATTAGAAAAAAATAAATTAATAGTATAGTTTTGGAATACTACCATAGCTTCTCCACATAGAACAAGAGCCCAAGAGGAGAAAAAAGGCAGTTATCTCACCACAATTTTTGATTACTTAATTGAAAACTAGGTATAATTATTAGTTAAAATTGATGAGTCTGCCAAGTATAGGTATGGGAAATAAAAAATGGGAGCTGTTTCAAAGCGATAAAAAAAACTAATTTTTCATTCGGAGCTCTATATCTTAAAAATTAGGAACAAAACAAGAAAACCTAAGCGAGTGTCATTTAAAGAAGAGTAAATTTTCTCAAATATGAGCCGTAATTGAGTTATTTACGTTAAATAGTTTTCGAGATACAGCTTTTTAAAAAGCAACATTTCATAAAAATGTTGTATGGGACGTACCAAAAGATCAGTAGTTAGTAACTATTTTATAGTAAATTTAACTAGCTTTAATTTGAGTGCTAGCATATATCTGTACTTCCAATAGTTTCTGAAACAAAGTTTTTCATAAATCAAACGTATTGTCTGAGCAACTATAAATCAATTTATTTTAGCAAATATCATGAAAGCTACTTTTCCTACGAAGGTAAAGGTCATTAACTTCTTTATAGTCCATTAAACTAGCTTTAATTTAAGTGCTAATAGACATCTCTACGTCACATAGTTCCTGAGATATAGATTTCTCAAAATAAATTAATTAACTACTAATCTTTCAGTAGATTTTTAAGAAATTTTGCTATTTAAAAAGCTATATCCTGAGAACCATTGGACGTATTAGTGCTGATATTTCATATAGAGCTCCGAATGAAAAATTAATGTTTTTTAAGGTTTTGAAACATGCGCCATTTTCTATTCCCCCTACCTATACTTGGTAGACTCATCAGTTTTGACTAGTAATTATGTCTAATTTTCATTAAAGTAATCAAAAATTGGGGTGAGATAACTGCTTTTTTTTCTTCCCGGCACTTGTACTAACAAGTCTGTATCATGCCATTGTAACAATAATATCATATTAACTAACATGTATTTTTATATAATACAGTTGTAAATATCAATAAATAATTAGAAAAAGATATATAGCTTAAAAACGAGGAAATATTCTAAGTAATAATATAACATAGCAGTTGACAGGAGGCTTTAAAAAGATATAAGTTACAAAGTAGAGTCCAGCCAGTTCAGTGAGTTAGAGCGAAACCAAAATACTTTCAAGTAGTACACATTATAAAATATTTTAACTAAGGATGAAGTATATTACTATGGATAAACATAAAAATAACAGTTTTTTTTATATAATGTTCTTTTTATAATATCACTAATGTTATACAGTTAAATATAAGGACAAAAAGGAGCTTTTACAAAAATATTTTTACTAATTATTAGGGGTGAGCCAGAAAATGAACGAAATTGGGAAAAAAATATTTATTTTAGGTTTTTTAGATTCATGAAGCGTCTTCTCAGTTAGAAATGTTACAAGAAGGAAGCTGTTTTATTTCAACATCTCGAGTAGATGGAGTTTTAAAAGGGTGTCAACAACTTAGCGAACTCTATAGTTGAAGCCATAGAGAAAGAAAAAACAATGTGTGAGTGGGGTCATCCATGTTCGAAATGGAAAAATCATGTGTAATAATAATAAAAATAATAATAATAATCATTATTTATTCTGGGATTGATCCTTTTTGAATAATATACAGGCGTCAAAATTAGAGCCTTGGAGTAAAGTTGAAATCACAAAATTGAAATAAGAAAAAAAAAAAAAAAACAATGAATTCGAAGAGATATAAATAAACAATAATAATTAGCAGGCTATATAAAATAATGATAGAACAAATAAAATAAAACCACATGTCATATCATAAAACATAAAATGACTTCTAATAATAAATAAAAAGAAAAAAAATGATAAAAAATCAAATACAATTAAACTAAAAAATTATAAATAAAAAGATACAATTTCTGCTAATGTATATATTTACAATTATAAACGAAAATCTGAGACATAAAATACAGAAAATATATAGTTTTCTTGAAACTTTCAATTGTTATTCTTCCGAAATTAGGTGGACAGAAGGTATTCGAAGATACGGGATTTGAAGATTGGAAGGTTATTAGAACTACAAAGAAAGGAGGGAATAGAATTCCATAGAGAAAAGGAACGGATGAGGAAAGATCTACCAAAGGCTACGGTTCAATGGGCAGTTACATATAATTCTAAAAGGCCGTGAGCAGGTATTGCGGGAATGCACTGAGGACTTAAATTGAAGGATATCAAAGATGTACAATGGACGGCGGGATTGGATAACTTGATAAAGGAAGGAAGCAAGAAAATTTTTACGACGGAAAGAGGGGTAAAGCCACTTCATTTCTTCATAAAATCGGATGACAAAAGCGTCCTTGGGGACCCCAAAGGCCAGTGGATTTAATTAAACCATCAATGTTCTCATTGAAAGCACAGATAAAAACATTTTGATGATATTTATTTTTCAACAAACTAAATTTTATAAAATCTTTGCTCCTAGCAGTATCGTAAAATATTTATCATGTTTTTGAGGTTGAAAAATAATTACTTAAAGCCTAAAAAAAAAAATTCGAAAAACAGGAAACTTTTTTTAATAATAATTATAATTTAAAGACTAACATATGTTAAGGTCAATATTTATGATGTAAAGATATTGTAAGAAAAGTTTTATGAACCCTTTTCTGAAACTGAAAACGTTTTAAACCCCAACACAAAGTGTAATTTAACACTTCTGATAGGACTAAAATACCATGCAAATGAAATGCAGGTTTGATATTTTTTGTACTTCAGTGGTAAAAAATAAAATATATTATAAATAATAAATATTAAAATTTATCTGACAAATATGTTTTTAAAATAATTAAAAACTTTTTTCTTTTTTGTTTAGCTGCGTTTTCTTCTATTTTTATTCATTCATCACAATGATGATGTTATATTATACCAACAGTGGCAAAGACAACCAATTAAGCCTTAAAAATATTTTTTTTTTAGATAGAAAATAGTTTTTGTTGAGGATTTATAAAACAAACTGACACAATCAATGGTAATAAGTATAAGCTTTTTAAGTATTTATTACAAATATAGAGGCTGAACAAAAAAAAACATAAGAAGTGAAGAAATTATGATATCAATAATACTAACAAAAAATAAATGAAAACAATATTAATAAATTAATCACAAATATGATTGATGCCTATATATTTAAAAGTATTTAGTCAATATAATAAACACTTATTAAATGATAACATAATAATTCATACACAAGATAATGATTGGTTTTCATTAAAGATAATATAAATGTATCTACTCATTTCCACTTATATAAAATATTTACATTCCACATTGGGAACCACGAACCAAGCTTTGTCACTATGTGGAAGTGAACATCTTCACATTAACAATGTTTCAATCACTTGTCTTTTATGGGATAGAAATTTGTAAACTACTACCAGATATTTCCTTAAATAGATATTTCTTGTAAATCTATATTCATGACTAAATACAATTCAGAGTATTATACCATCCCAATAAAATTAAAAATTCTACACAAAGAGCATTTAAGGTTTGATATTTATATGCATTGGATCTTTTTCTTTTTTTTTTACGAATATTATATAGCTCGTTAACAGAAAGGATTGAGAAAAGACGAGTTTTATTTCCTTATATGTCAACTTTGAATGGACTACTTCGGTCATATCTCAAGTTCCTTTATGGGGTACAAAGATTCCATCTCTTTCGTTTCCGGTTACTTCGAGCAGTATACTTGACATATGAAGAATTAGGAACCCTTAAAGAAAAATACGTAGAACGTTTCCCTATTTTCGTCTTTCCACAATGACAAAATTACGCACTTAGAGGTGTAGTCTTAACAGTGTTTTGAATTTATTTTTAAATGATATTTTCTTTTCATTTTTAATTTACGATTAAAGAATATAAAAGTAAAAATATATTTATTATCGTTAAGTTAGTATGAATGAAAATTAACAACTCACAACCCATGAAGGGTTAAGATTGCAGTACTTTGAAAAGAAGTACTATTACTGGATCCACGGCTGTGCAAGGAGATGATTTGATCAAAATAACACTCGACCGCCAGGTTTTTACCCAATTGACAGTTTATGAACCCACAGAGCTGACTCACCGCTACAGTTACAAAATAAATAATTATCTACCACATATAGTTACGGACCCGGGTCCTTAAAGTCTGTATAGCATTTATTGTTGAACGGTTAGAATGAATTATTAGTTAATCGCTTTTATATATATTTTGGATGTTTTGCATAAAGGGTTTTATATTATTACGATGGACATTTTCGAATTCACACCTTTTTAGTGGAATAGTCAATTACCAATCCTAATTAGTACCAATACTAAAAAAATTAAGAAATGTACCACGTTCTCAAAAAAATTAAGAAAAAAAAAGTTCGTTTTCTATTTTATTTCTCTCAGAAAGATAAAATTACACACTGTGCGTAGATATGTATTTATAGTAAATTTCTGAAAAGTTGAAAAATAAAAAAATACAATAGCAGTTTACTTCTTTAGCAACGTTATCAATTTATCCAGTGAGCTTCGTCAAAACCTTTATCTAAAATATAAGAAATAATTTTATTATACAAATTAAATCAAAAATTAAGAATCTAATTGTTATGTATATTGAGTTAAATAACTAGATTTAATATTATGTAAGAATTTTATTATACAAATTAAATGAATGATCTAACTCAATTTAAACTAAAAAACTGTAAAAACTTTTACACTATATTTTAGCTAATTACTTTTAGAGGATCTTTGCCAGAAAATCATGCCCACGTGGCTTGACCTTAAAAACCCAAAACTGCTGAAAACTAGAAAAATCTTATCTGGACAATTTATAACTCTTGTGAAATTAATTTAAGGAAAGATGATCATGCTCAGTTATAAAATATTCCTCTTGTTTAATATATGAAAATTGAGAAAAAAAAATTGTAATTTATGTAAAAGATTTTTAGAATATCAAATTTAGTTTACATGTATATATTGACTTTTGAATGAAAATAGTTTCTAATTTAATTATAATTTTCACGTTTTCACTCAACAACCTTCAGAAGAATATATTAGTAATGTTTATTATATTTTTTTTTTTGGAAGAAATAACCTTTTATAAGAAATTTATTTATTTAAAAGTGTACAGCGGTAGGCACCGAAGCTCAGGGGCTAAGCACTAGTCTATAGACCTGAGGTCTTGAAAATTGACCTACAACCATGGTTAGAATAAGTTGGTCACCTGTAAATAACCAGACTAACATCACCTTCGACGTATATTGTCTTAAATTAAAAAAAAAAAAAGTATACAGCGAATATAAAATGAATGAGTTGAAATGAATCGAAAATTACTTAAATATAATTGATAATTTACTCAGTTAATTTTGGAATTATATATATATATATATATATATTTACTAATTGGAGATTAGAGCAACAATTTAATTACTAATTATTTTTATTTTTTCTTAATTTAAATTATATTATGAAAATTTGTCAAAAAAGGTTAATATATAATTTTCATATTCAAAATCTTTAATATCAGTTGAAATATTTCGAGTTTTTCATTCATCTTAAGTGTTTCTTATTTATCTTATTAGTCATAACTGTTTTGAATAAAACGAAGAAAATTCGAATGTAATTATTAATCATATGTTTTGAAGTTACAAATTATTTTTAAATGCTCTCTTCAACATTTAACATATTGTTTTTATCATGTCCGCCATTCCTCTTTGCATTCAAACTTCACTACACTGAGCCCAATGTTATTGAAGAATTTAAAATTAGTCCAATCTCTATTTATTACGTGTTCTCTTTTTCAGAATTAGTGTAGCGTTTGCTAAACTCACAGAATGATAAAATTATTTATAAATTTTTAAAAATTTAGAGTAAATTTGGTTAGTCTGATATTTTTTGTTAAATATAATGCCGAATTTATAAAAAATCTTCATCTGAAGTACCTTATTTGTTTGCTTGTTTTTTGTTTAGTGGCGTAAAACACCATGGGTCATCAACGCCATTGATTGCTTTGTTTTATTATTATTACATATATTCCTTTATTTATTTTATTTATTAATTTTTTATTAAGTTTTTTTTCATTATTTTACCATCTGTTCAAAGTCATATTTGTGACAGCAAATCTTCTGATTTTAAAAACCAAAACACCAATTCCACTGTTTATTGTCACCCCCAAGGATTTTTATAATATTAGGACTCAATCCCAAGCTAATGAGGTGCGGCGTGAAATATGATATTCCTCGAAGATATGATTAATTTTAAAAATGTTGCCACAATATTTACATCCTGGAGACGCTTCTTTTGCGATTAGATACGAGTGAGTGAGCCTCGTGTGACCTATTCTAAGCCCAGTCAGTACGAACCCCTCTCTACGGCATTTATGGCTGGAGGTACCCCGTGTCTTGACGTTATTTTTAATAATTTTTAGTTTACTCCTTGGGCTTTCATTCCGAACATATTTCCATCTATGTTTTATTTCCTTTTCGAAGGGGTAGCTCTATTCTGATGGAGTTGAAATAGTTTTGCTCCGTCGTGGGTGGGAGCGCGAGTTCTGCTCTTGCAGCTTGATCGGCCAATTCATTTCCTTCTAAATTTTATTTATTTTAAAAAACATCTAGCTCTTACTGTTAGTAATATTAAACAATAGATAAATACTCAATATAAAGAAACTATTGTATTCTTTGAAGGAATAAAATTTATATTCGGCATTCCTACTCGACAAACAATAAATAAGAATTTTGGTTGCAACATCCATAAAATACAAATGTTTTTTTCATATTTTTTTTCTTCTCTAGTCTTTAAATTTTTTCCGGTTTTGAAAATCACATTAGATCACATCATTAGTAAAAATCATCAGATCACATCATTAGTTTTGAAAATCATACACATAACTTTAATATCGATAACTTCAACACGAGCCCAACATTCTATACAAAACCTGGAGACGTAAGTGAACTGCACCAAATAATGATAATTAATTTATATCTATTATTTTTTCAATTTTGTCTATTATGTATGTCAAGAAGTTATTATTATAATTATCGTTATTAATGCCATGCCGATAGACATCCAGACATACCCCAATAGCCATTCTTACAAACGATCACTCGGTGACTAGACAATAAAACAACAATATATATTAAATATTAGCCACCGGTAACGAGACGTCTTACCCGATAAAATATAAGCATCCCTTAATCAAGATTAACCAGGAGGTTCTTTATTGCCTTCGATAATTAATAGGAAGCCGTTAAAATGTAATTGGATATAGGAGTTGCGAGAACCATTAGGCCACTCTCTTGATTATCTAGTGCCTGTGTTTGGCTCGGGTATGCATGTGTTTTATCCTGTCTGCATCGTGTCCCTCATGAGGTCATTCACCTCATCGATGTAGAGAGGCATTCATTTTTATTTTGTTAATTTGAGCAACTATTTCTATAATAATGAAAATGACTATAAAAGTCAGAAAATGACAGGAATACCTTAAGGCCCTGTTACACAAACCCAACAAGGATTTCTGAAATCTCAGTTCAAATGGAGTATCATCCGTTACAAGAGTAAAGTTTAACCTCTAGTTTAGAGAATACATTACTAGCCAACGATCACTGGTTAAACTGAGTTATAGAGAAAATCTAAGTTAAATTAGTAAATAAAATTAATCTCACTTAGTATCAGATACAATATTTTCTATTATCTCTCTTTTTTGTATAAATTAAATAAAAATGGATATGATTTGTATAGATGAATTCATGGACGAATTGCTAAAAAGTGTACATGGCAGATTTATAGATGGGTCTAAAAATATAAAATAACAGCACATCTCTAGTTGGTATTTAAAATGTCAAAAATTGAAATTCAATTAAATTTAAACTTGGCCACGAGACCAGCTAATGTAAAATATCATTAGAGTGCAACCAATGGGTAGTTTCTCTACACGCCTGTAATACTCCAATGTAACTTAGATCAGATTTACTAAATGTATTATAATGTACAGTTGTAAATAGCAATAAATAAATATTTAAAAAAAAAATTAAACTTGACCTTCATAGAATTAAATTACAACAAAATTTGTTATAGTATAGTTCATAGTGTAAAGTTTTAAAAATAACTGAAATTGTGACAAAATAGGGTAATTTGACTTGTGATTGATAACCTGGACAAGGAATAGCCTGCAAATGTTTTTAAATAATTGGATGGATATCTAAGATTGGCCTTGAGGATGGCCTAGTTGGCCGAAACGTTGGACTGTTGATATAATAGTGTTGAGACTTAACATGGATACCAAATTGATTTATTTAAACAATAAATACCAGTCTCGAGAAATTAAAAATTTTATATACATTACAACAAAGATTTAATTTTGATAAAGCATAATTACTAGGTAGTGGGCACAGAACAAGAAATAGACAATTATTAGAAGGTATACACATTATCAAAACCAACACGGTAAACTATAAAACAGATAATAGAATTTTTGTAACTTATTAGGCTGATATCAAAAATTAAAATTAAAACATTTCGATTACATTTACAATACAAATTATTAATGTATTTCATTCTAAAGGGCAGATTTAATATTAAGTTCTAAAAACTTTTATAATTAATTAATTATTATGAAAATTGGCAGGAAGCATTAGCGTTATCTGTCTTAAAAATAAGTTAGGTAACATAGTTAAGTTAAACTGAACACCAATAACAGGCCGTAGGGTTGTCAGAGTTTTACTAATACTCAAGAATAAAACTAAGTTAACCAAATCTAATTTATAAAAAGTATTTTTCGTATTCTAATTTATATTCCCCTCAATACCCTGCATTGAATTCATATAACGATATAATCTGAAAAAGTTAAATGAAAAAACAAATTAAAAATTATCTTTATTCTGAGAACAAGACCCCTAAGAACAAAAAGCATGAACATAATGATTGCTTATGGTCTAGCTAGGAAGAGGATGTCAAAAGAAAAGATGGAGCGATATGTTCAAAAGGATGGCAGTAACTCTTTGCTGCTAGGGACAGGGATGCCTGGAAGAAGAAATGGAAAGAACTCGCCTCCCAATAGGGCTGGTCACCCCGGGAAGTGCTGACTATGACTGTCCAAAGGGAAGGCATATGCAGGAAAGGATACATAAAGATGAAAGTAAATTGATAGAAGTTAATGTTTTGTCAACTATTATATATATATAAATTTATTTATTTTTTCTCTCTATCTTCTTTAAATGTTTATATTGTATTCTGTATGATTTTAATTTATTGCATAAATAAAAGGCTATTTCATTTCATTTATAATTTTGCGTTTGATCGGAAGATAGGAATTTAAGGAAGTGAGGAAATAGCTGATATTTGAAGGAGGTTAGGTGAGAGGCAAAGGATTTCAAAAGGAACGGACAAGAAAGAATTTTCAAAAGAAGCTATTAAATTTTATGGAGTACTAATATCAACTGGTTAAGTCCAAGGAGTGAATAGAGAAAGTTCAGCGATAGAGATGATTGTCGTCGGAAAAGGAATAAAGCCACTTGAGACCAGTATTACTGCCAGAAGCATGCATGCACTTGGGAACCCCAAAGATAAATCTAATAAAGCAATTCATAAGATGGTTTAAATTCCTTTAAAGTTCATCAGTCATTCCCCAAGTACCAAGCAACCGTAATCAAAATGGGGGAAAATAAGAGAGGAGACAAGTAACTGACGGGCGTATAGAGACAGAATGTTGGCGAAATCTTTGAAACTTCATGAAAAAAATGTATTTTCTGGATACTTTGGAAACACTATTACTTTAAGACAGGTGATAATCAAAAATTGTACCGAAGTTTTTAACAGGATTATTGAATGGAATAGGATTGTCGCTGATGAAAAGTAAAGGATAAGAAGAAATGCAAGAGGGTTTAGATCCGATGAGTATCACTTTTTTTTCGCTCTCATAATATTAAATAGCTTTATTACTCTGGGTGTACAATAATTTGTGTGTATATAATCTATCGGCAAGAGTAGTCGGGCCGTGCTCACTCAAACCTGATAGTACAAGAGCCCAAGAGGAGAGAAAAGGCTGTTATCTCACCCCAATTTTTTATTACATTAATGAAAACTATGTATAATTAATAGTCAAAATTCATGAGTCTACCAAGTATAGGTAGGGGGAATAAAAAATGGCGGCTATTTCAAAGCGATAAAAAAAACTAATTTTTCATTCGGCGCTCTATATCTTAAAAAGTAGGAACAAAACAAGAAAACCTAAGTGAATGTCATTTAAAGAAGAGTAAATTTTCTAAAATATGTGCCCTAATAGAGTTATTTACATTAAATAGTTTTCGAGATATAGCTTTTTAAAAAGCAACATTTCATGAATATGTTGTGTGGGACGTACTGAAAGATCAGTAATTAGTGAATTTATTTTGAAAAATCTATATCTCAAAAACCATTTGACGTACAGATGTCTATTAACACTCAAATTAAAGCTCGTTTAATGAGCTATAATGTAGTTTATGATGTTTATCTTCGTAGGAGCAATAGTTTACATGAAATTTGCTAAAATAAATTGATTTATAATTGTTCGGACAAATTTTCATTTGCCAAATTTATATTTATATGTGATTATCATAAAAATTACTACCCCTACGAAGATAAGTGTCATAAACTACTTTATAGTAAGTTAAATATCCTCTATTTTGAGTGTTGGCAGATAAATGTGCGTTTTATGGATCTAGAGATATATTTTTTCAAAAATCTAACATTTTATACGAACTACAAATTAACATTTTGTGAGTTTATTTTGTCAAATATCATAAAAACTACTACTCCTACAAAGGTAAACATTATCAACTATTTTGAAGTAAATTTAACTAGCTTTAATTTGAGCGCTGGCAAACATCTGTACGTTCAATGGTTTTTGAAATGAAGTTTTTCATAAATCAAACTTATTGTCCGAACAACTATAAATCAATTTATTTTAGCAAATATCATGAAAACTAATATTCCTACGAAGGTAAAGGTCATACACTTATTTATGGTCCATTAAACTAGCTTTAATTTGAGTGCTAATAGACATCTGTACGTCTCATAGTTCCTGAGATATAGAATTCTCAAAATAAATTAACTAACTACTAATCTTTCAGAAGATTTTTAAGAAATTTTGCTTTTGAAAAAGCTATATCTCGAGAACTATTGGGCGTAAATAGCTCTATTAGGGCTAATATTTCAGCAAATTTACTCTTCTTTGAATAATGTTCTCTTAAATTTTCTAGTGTTGTTGGTAGTTTTTAAGATATAGAGCTCCGAATGAAAAATTAATGTTTTTTTAAGGTTTTGAAACAGCCGCCATTATTTATGCCCCCTAAATACACTTGGCGGACTCATGAATTTTGACTGTTAAGTATACATAGTTTTCATTAAGGTAATCAAAAATTGGGGTGAGATAACTGCATTTTTTTCTTCCCGGCTCTAGTACTATAATGGCATAATTACTTAAAATTTTTCTATAGCACAAAAAAACTGCTAAAATATTTACAATTATTATTTAAATACAGACTATATCTATTTTATATTATTTTTTAAAGGTATTTAATATAGCTGAGAAATACCATTTCATGCAATTCTATCATCTATATCTTGAACTAGTACAGTGATAGATCAATCCGAGCTTGGTTCCTCCAAACTATCGTGAGGACCAAAGCAGACGGAATGCCTCATTGATCTGAGAGGGTCTCATAAATTTAATTAGCAAAGACGTGGATGACCGTTCCGAGAGGCCTAGGAACAATTAGTTGGGATTTACATCTACAATTAGGGGAAGGGTGGGACCTTCGTTTCCTTCCTTTGTTAGATGGCTCGTTAAATGCCGGATATGATTAAACAGAACAGGCAATAAACCAAATCAAAAAGAGTTGTTTTGAATAATAAATTAACGTTAAACTTAATGAAATCTAATCGGTAATTAATAGTGTCAACATCATTCTAGAGGGTGAGAAAACCGATTTTAATATTTAGCAGTTTAAGTTAAAACATTGTTACGTATCTATTATCTCCTATGGTTCTTTACTGATTTATATACTTTTTTTTTCTTTCAAAATGTTTATTGTCGTCCTGAGAAGAATCTTAGCAATCAAAATCCTCGATGTTTCTAGTAAAAATTAAACATTATCGGCGCAGAACACTTGAAAAATACATTTTTATCATAATATAAACGCTAATGATAAATAAATAAGTTAACTAAACAAAATAATAATAATAATAATCTTTATTTATTCTGGGATTGATCTCTTTAGAATAATTTACAGGCGTCAAAATTAGGCTTTAGAGCCTTAGAGTAAATTGCAAAATAGAGATGAATTTACAAAATATCATAAAATAAAATAATACAATGAATTTAAAAAGATATAAATAAACAACAATAAGTAACAGAATATATAAAATAATGATAAAAAAAAAAAAAAAAATACATAATATTAATCACCTAAATTGGACAAATATTAGGAAGGAGAAAGCAAATTTTGAATCCAAATCCTATCTTTATAAGTAAAAATTCAATTTCTCGTTCCTTACTTACCTAAGATCTCGGAAAGTTCTTTACCGATATACATGCTGTTTTTTGATATCGTTCTGAAAGGTTTTTACCGATTGAATTCCCACATTTTCCCAGTAAAATAGAAATTATGATGAAAATTAAAACATTATTGTATAACTTTTTTTTTTATTTACCGCAACTGATATTATGGAAATGTGTGTAAGGAATTATGATTAGATTCCCTACAAAACAAAAAAGCTATGAACACTTTTTTTATTAAGTTAGAACTTAGACTCCGACTGCTTTTCACATGAACAATTACATGTCAAATGTTGTATGTTAGATTAAAAAGATAATATATATATACAGCCAATGGAACAACAAATAATATTGTATATCCAAAAGCGTTTTGGATCAAATTTATTATAAACGTGTGCTTCCTCTTTTTATTTATTTTATGTTTAATAGGATTGAGCTACACAATCTGAGTAAAAGTAAAAAAACTTTTTTTTTCACAAGTTCCGTAGTAAAAGATATTATGAAGTACAGTAAATATCAATAATATTGTTTTATGATTTTGATTAGTTCTTTATATGTATCTTTATATCTCAGCTACTAGAAAATAACTAAAATACTTACATATTTGGGAGAAAAAAAAACCTGTATGATTTAAACAACACAGATTAAAACAAAAAAGACAATAAAACGATTAAGTGTTTTTTAATTTATCATACCAGTGTGATTGGGTAATGGAATAGTTTTAAATATTTAAGCACATAATTTTGGTTGCACAAGGGGCTTAAGTGTCCTTCATTGCCTAGTGAACAAAAAAAACAATGCTGATTTCTTAAGATGTTAACTTTTTCAGGGATACATCTCAGCACAAGGCATACATTTAGTCATATCAGCAGAGAATATAATTCCTACATTTAATATAACAAAGAACTGATCAAGGAGACTTAAAAAAATATCTCCATTTTTCATCCTTATAGTTTTAACCAACTTGGTGGGAAATGTAATGTTAAGACGGTTAAATAATTGAGAGACTGTTCTTTATTAATAAAAGCATTCAATATAATAGTTAATAATATAATATTATCAAATATAATAGCATAAAAGCGGTCAACTGTCAACAAAACTATTATTTTATACGGACTTTGGTGGACAATTGCCGGTTCAAGTAACACTGCATATCTCTGGAACTCCATTCCCTCAGACATACGTCATACACCAACCCATTCCTCGTTTAAATCGCTTATATTTCAGTACATTTTGTTTCACCAATCTGACCCATTATTATAATAGTACAGATATTTTGTAATTAACTTTTTGTTTTGTTTTTACTTAGTTAGTTTTTAATGAATCTATTTTTTTTTCTCACTGTATATAAGTTATAATTAAGTATGGCCATACTGTTTTATGGCCAATAAATGTTATTATAAAATTAAAATTGCCTTTGTAATTGCTCTAAAGGGACCTAGTCATAGAATAATAAACTATTTTTCATTTCATTTCATAATACTCTATAGCAAGGGTGTTATCCAATATTATGATTTTCAAAAAAAGTAAATAGAAGAAATAAAAAAAAAAATTAGTTCCAATAATTAGGATTAAAATAAGAATGCATAGTAAAGTTCTTCCTGACACTAATCATTTTCTTTTGTCTGAATATTATTTAAATAAAATATAATATAAAAATATTTAACTTTTTATTCAAACATCCTTGAATTATAAATGCTTCAAACATTTATGTTTTTCACCTTTGAATTTTTGAAAGTTTGGTTTGTTTTGTCAACAGCTCATTAAAGTCATTTTTAATGACTTTGATCAAGTCTAACAACAAAGCTCTTGAAGAAACGTTCGACGATTTTAATTAGTTATTTTATTTATTAAGGATTCTTTGAACTGTCTTTATGTATTTTATTCCATTGGAACACTAACCACGATCATTAATAAGCAATTTTATAAATTATTTAAATATTTGTCATTGTTCAACCGTTGTATTTTTAATTCATAACTCTATCTAAAATAAAGTGAGCATATGGTGTGTGAAATACAAAGATGTAATATATAGAAGGCTTTATTAAGGAGTCTCAGCGACGCCAAGACCAAGTCGGTAAATAAGGATCTGGAATTTCTGCATTGCTCGGGCAGTACGAGCTGTTTTCCTCCGCCGGCATTCCATAGCTCTACGATAAGCTGGGTCTGTTTTAAGTGAGAAAGGAAGTTTTTAACTCCAAATAAACTTCAAGAAATTGTTTATAATAAAAACTACATTACATGAATAATCAAACATATTACTTCCTCGCATCATGTAAACTTCTCAGAGGCATTTTCCAACACTACTTGTTTTGAAATAACCATATTTACTAAATTATTCGGAAATCTATCGCTATTCTTTTAAATTTATTTTATCTAATAAAATTTTCTATGTCTCTTAAAAACCATAAGTATACAGATTCCTCTCTTATTCTATTTCATTATGGCTGCAAGGAATATTATCCTGGACTCTCTAGTGTTTTAGAGGATTCCTGGTTCATTCATTCTGAACATGTGGTGACTACCACCAATCCAGTTAATCCAGCGGGACTTCTATTTAACGGACACCCATGAGGAAGATAATTTTATGTATAACAGTATACAGAGGTGTCTAACAAGAAGATTTTTTTTGATTATCTTTATGGGAATTTACAACTGTACATAATTATACATTTAGTAAATTTGATGTATGTTATTATGGAGCGATACAGGCTTGTAGAGAAACTACCCATTGGTATTTTCTGATGAAGTTCTTAAATTAGCAGGTCTCGTGGCCATCTTATTTCAGGCGCATCGGAGGATTGTCAGGAATGGAAGAGGAAGTAAAGTTAGAAACAAGTGGGTTAGGATGATTAGGGAGTTCATAATGGAAGGAATGATGTCTGGTTCGGGCTAGATCGGTTACATATGGAACATTAAGATCTTTATGTATGATTTTAATTGAGACAAATGAGCATTGATGATTTTACGAAGGACTTTGGATTGTAAGGATTGTATACCTGAGGAATTCGAAAGTTTAGTGAAGTCCTAAAGTTCAACTCCGTATGTTCAGATTGACCTTATTACAGTCATGTAGATCAGTCTTTTGTAATGAATTGAAAGTTTAGACCGTTTGTGGAGTAACTGCTGTAATATTCGAAATTGACGTGCAGTTTCCTGTCTTTTCAGTATTGTATGAGATTCCAGGTTAATCGTTTGTCCAGATGTAGTCCAAGGTAGCGGATCTGTTCTACAGGGTGACAAGAAGTTAAGAAGTAAAAATAAAAAAAATCAATAATACGATTTTATACTACTTAAAAAAATCATGACCTTGTCTTAGTGATATTTGGTCTTAATCATCGCTTTGTATGACGTAATAACTTTAAAACTCAAATTTGAAAAGCAATTCAGAGGAAAAGAAAATCTGGAAATGTATATAATAATAAATAAAGTAGATAGTAGATGATAGTAATAGAACATATGAAATAATATTATAGAGGTAAAAATTATACCAATCAAATGATACAAAAAAAATTATTAAAAATCAGGTAGTGCTCAAGCAAAGAAAAAAATAAACATAATGAAAGGTGTAGAAGAATGAGTAATAGAAATTAGCACAATACAATATGTAAGTATAGATTACAAATATATAAATAGTGTTAAAATTGAAATTAGTTTAATAAAATGTGCTAATGAAAACGATATATGATGGCAAGAAAGAATACGAAATACGAGCTTCAATGGGTAAAAATATTTAATGTAATACAGATGAGAAGAAAGTAATTAGTTAAAATAAATACAGAATGTCCGGGAATGTAGTTAATAAGGAAGGAACAAAGGAAGAAGAAATGTGTGGAGGTGGGAATAAGGAAACATTTGAAACCACAGAAACTTCAACCGTCAAGATATGTAATCGGTCGGTAGAGTGCGTACAAGTCACTACGTACAAAAAATACGTTAAACCAAGTGGAAACAGATGGCGGCATATATTGGTTAATTTGAAAGACCGTTTATATAAATAAATAAGGTAGAAAAAATGAAACTAAAGATTTATGGAGTAAATTACAAAATAACTATTAAAAAGAAGGCCAGAAAATTGTTGATGGTCAATTTATCTGAATATACGATCTACTTCTTATCTTATATGCGTGTCCTGATCGACTTGTCATAAGTGTAATCTAAGGGGGAAGGTGGTGTGTGAAATGCATACTACGTTTAGACACAGTGTTTCAGTATCAAGTACATTCTAGCGAGGTATGCTTGTATAATATATATGTTCAAAACTATTTTTTATTTTAAATCACTTATCAAGTTTTCCAGACATAGACTCATGAAGAAAATAAAGTTCCAGACCCATTTTTATTTATATAGCAGCGTTAATAAAATGTTCCTTACCTAAATATTCGATTTACCGACACTTTTTCATGATAGATTTTTGCTAACTTAAAATGCAATTTAATTTTTTTATCATAAATGAAATGTATAAGTTGTACTATTTGTTCGTAAATATGAAAAAGTTGTTATAAAGCTTCACAGTATGGCTTCGATTTCAACATTACACTTTTGCGTTTTTTTTTTGGCCGGGAGGCAGGAAAATGTATTATGAAAGAATAATATGACTTACTATTACTGATCTATCAATAGCTGGCTGAGTACACATCGCACTGAAATACAGATATAAGACTTATCTAAAACAACTTGTAAAAAACAACAACAGTAATTATTTAAAGGGCCTAAAAACTCACACCCAGGGTAATTATAAGAACATGGATAATTAATAACTTAAAATGCATTTGAAATATGTTTGAAACTATTGCTAGAAAGTTGTCTTCCAGCGATCGGCGATCAACCCAAATTGGCCTCGCGATCGACTAGTTGGCTACCCTTGGTCTATATTACAATACAGGAATTTAAAAATCACCCATTTGTAAATAAATAAATCAAAACTTCATCTGGTAATTATAGGATTCATATTATTTTCATCTATTTTTCAAGAAGAACATTTTTTTTTTATTTCTATGATCCTTTTTACTGGGATAAAAAAAATTAGATATAATTTTCAATGATGTATTTTTCAAAATTCATGGGTTTATCAGACTGTCTCTAACTGGCGGGATTTTTGATCTGTAGCTGACAAGTCAAATATGCATCGAGTACAGTCACGTATCGACACGACACGTGATCTTATTTTGTACATTTCTTGACTATACAATTATTTCGTTGTGTCCTACGTCATATGCCGTATTAACACGTCAGGTCAGCGTAGTCCACGTGTAAGCTTGAATCATCCAATATGTCTTTGATTAGTTTAGGTTACTGTTTTACCCAGCAGTAAATTATTTAGGCATTACGCCCTTTTTATGTTTTACTCTTATTTGTAGTTTTAATATTGTTTTGGGGTTTTAATATTTTTATGCCTTCGTAAAATCTTCAATGGTCCTTACTTTGTCATAAATAAAATCATTCATAAAGACCTTAATGTTTCCTATGTAACTGATCTAGCCCGAACCAGATATCACTCCTTCCATTATAAACTCCCTAACCACTCAAACCCCCTAGTTTCTAATCTTGCATCCTCCTCCATTCCTGACAATCCTCCGAGGCCCCTGAAAAGAAGATGGTCATGAGACCAGCTAATGTAAAATGTCATTATAGTGCTACCAATGGGTAGTTTCTCTACACGTCTGTTACACTCCATTTTAACTAGGATCAAATTTACTGAATATATTATATAATATACAGTTGTAAATTTCAATAAAAATATATTTTTATGGGTAACATGGGTTAATAGCGTGAAAGGTTTATGACGATTTAGCTATATCAATTCCCTGCCTTGTATAAGTTTTAATATAATCTTATTCTGTTTATTTATCCAAATTTCGTTATTTGCTTAGTTAATTGTCTTTAAAAGCATTTTTATATTTAAATACAACTGTTTTTAATCCTTACAAATGATTTAATTGGCTTATTTTTACTTCATCGCATCATTTATATTTAATTATTTGTATTTTTTGTTTAAATCATGATTTAATTATAATTCGCAAATTTTAATAAATAATTAGTTTTCTTGTTATAGTTTTATGATGGTATCAACTGATTCTCTCGAATCTTTTAGTGCTAAATCTACATAGTGGTGTTGTATTATTAATATTATGTAAATATTATAAACAATATTATTATAAATACTTTTAGGTTATTTTTCATTCTCAATCTCTCAAAACAAAAAAAAACTCCATTTTAGGTTTTTTTAATCCAGCTTTCTTCAGACCAATCTTTAGTCGTTTCCTAGCATTCCAACTTCTAAATCTTCTCTCTTCAGTTGCTTTATTATGCAAATCCATTATTCTTACAGCTTTTTTCTATTTACAATTTCTCCTCTATAGAGTATTTTTAGACCAATTATTTATTTGTAAATGTTCTTTACTTGTATAATCTTCTGTTTTCGTCCGTATACAATAATTACAAATTATTGGAACAAAACAAGACACAGTGGGACCAAAAAATTCCTACCACACACTCTGGAAATTTAATTTGAGGACTAGTAATTGAGTCTTATATAAGGTTGAAACATATCATGTTGTGTTGTGCTGTAATCAGAGGAGAATGAGTAGTAATCCATTGTTTTTAATGAGGTCGAACGAATTAGGGTTTTAATGATGTTTCACTAATTAAACTTGAATCGTTAATTAAGTCACAACTGGAGAAAATACATTGTGATTGTCTGATATTTATTTGACTTTTGTAAATACAGTTTCTGAATAGTGTGTATTTGTTTTCTTACGTGTATCAAGACCAGCCAACACATGTAAAACACGGATATGTAATTTTCCGCGCATAAATGCAGTGGTTCAACAAGTGACAGATCGTTACAGCGGCTGAGTGCAACATGCAACATGTACGTCAAACATGAAGGCAGATATTACTCGTGGATAAGAACAATATCGTAAATAAAGCAGATATCATCTAACCCCTCGCGTGCTCACATGGAGGGTCCATCTAAAAATTAGCCAATCAGCTCTCCAGCTAGAAATGCAAATTCATTAATCTAAAACTGTGTATTAATTTGATGTTTTAGGTTTAATTTATCATAAGGATTTTTAATCTTTTTGGGCCATATTACATATGGAATATGAACTTAAATAATTGTTATGACATAGATTATTACTTTAATTACGAAACATTTATTTTTTAAAGTTTATTCGATAAAAACCTCAAAATTCTTTTTTGGAATGTTTATTATTATTCACTAATTACGACTGACCCCTTCTCTTTTGCCAGGCTCCTGGAATTTACCGTATGTCCGCCTTTTTGGCTTCACTTTATCTGGCAGCTTACACCCTGCATTATACACCTTCCTCCAAAGAACCAAACAACACATTTTTTGACTCGGTTGCTCAAATTGGATTTAAACTAATTATTAACCATTAATGATGTGTAAAAAAAATATATAACCTAATCATATTGTTAAGATGATTTAATCATTCTTAAATAAGGTAAACTAAAGGAAACTGTGGAAAAAATATATTAGATGCTCAGTATGAGAAAAAAATCTTGCGTCAGCTTGGTGTCGGTCATTTATAATTTTCTCCTGGTTTATTTTTTTGTAGAGCGGAGTGGCCCAGTGGATAAGCCGCTAATAACTATAAGGACCTGCAGGCGTGAGTAAACCACGTGGGTTCAGGGAGCTTTCCGGTGTTCATGAAGTTGAAACCCTTAATTGGGGAAAAAACTTGCGGTTGAGCGTGATCATAAACAAATCACCTCCTTGCACAACCGTTTTTCAAGTCACATTACTTCCTTATAATGTACTAAATTCCTGAAATTTTAAAGGTACAGAGTTTTGTAATTTTTCTTTAATTCAATTGTCTGATGCAAGTACCATTTTTCAATCAAATTACTCTTCCTCCTTTTCTCCTACTCAAGGGTGCCATATGCTATATGCCATCTTCTCAAGAACTACTGGTTTATTAATGTTATAAAATACTTTTTATTATACTTTATGATTTTAGTTTGAAAAAGTCACCGACACCTTACATTACTACATAAAAAGTATGAAAACAAGTAACATTTTCAAATTATAAAAAACCTAATTAGGAAAAATAGAGTTTTAAATCAATAATTAACCTAATGTGTAAAGAAATATAAAAAATGAAGTCATATGTCGAGGTACCTCCAGCCCTAAATGAAGAGAGGAGATTGTAATTACAAGGCTAAGAACAGGTAACAGGAGAATCACTCATTAAATTCTTATTTACTAACAACTCTTCGTCACGATAATAAAACAGTAGAATTAGTATTTAAATCTTTAAGGTCCCATAATACACCATCAGAAATATTACATCGAATCGACAAATCTATCAAAACAAACGTTTTACTATTATAGAAAGGGAAGAAATAATAATACTAATATTAAAAGATAAATAGGCGTATAGATATATGATAAAAAAATTCAATAAAATACAACAAGAGATAAATAAATAAAATAAATAAGACCTAAATGCCGTTGATGATCAGTAAAGTTTTACGTTATTACACAAAAACGAAGGAACAATTAAATAAACAGAAATTGTTTCTAACAAACAAATAATTTTATGTTTTACAGAAGCTAATTGTTTAAAAAATAGTTTTTCTCCAGAAGGTATAACAACATATCATTATTAAAAATATAAATATTATAAAAGTATAAAGGTATTATATTGATATAAAAT
>NW_027109057.1:54286-69429 GCF_000696795.3 Halyomorpha halys
AGACTGATTTATCTATTTGGTTTAGCATTATTAAGTATTTGTAATTTTTAAATCAAGTATTTTATAGTAAGTATTTTTAAATCAAAACAAATACAATTTTTTTTTTTTAAATAAAAACAAATAAAAATCTCCTAAAGCCTGTAAGCGTCATATTCAACACCGGATTCCGATTCATGATCAGTACAATATGAAGAAGGTATGGAATTTGAATATTTCATACCTGGATAACTGTCCCAGAAATATAGCAGTTATTGAAACTGGAGACCATCCATCAGAGTGCGGGATAATATACCACAGCATAAATAATTCCTTATTGATCCCTCACTGTAGTGATAAATCATACTACAGAGGTAGTGTGTGTTTCACATCTGGGCGTTCTACAAACACCACTCCATTACCGGACGGCAGTTCTCGGACATATCAATCAACCAGATCGAAGGACATATGTGAAATCAAGTAACCAGAAATCTGTCAGGAATTATTTTATGGAAAGAGCTCTCCGAATCTAGGGACCAGCGATCCTACCTTAAATCATTATGTAATCAAATTATGTAAGTTATATTTGCTATTCTTCTTTAACTAGTCTTAATTTTTTAATATGTAACTTTTTTCTAATTATGACAAGAATAATCTAAAATTAGGATTATGTAATAATAATAAATAAATAAATTACTTGAATAATATGAAAGAAAAAAGTGTACAAAATATTGTAACTATTAAATATATCAAATGGTATCCTTATCAAGTCTCAACATTCTTTATTATATCAATAGTCCAACGTTTCGGCCATCCTCAAGGACAACCTATAAACATTTAACAGCTTATTATGTATTCCTTTGAAACAATTTAAAAACAGCATTATTATTAATATCAAATTTTTTTTAATAATTTATTTATTGTTATATACAACAAGTAAATTTGCTGAAGGTGACATAGTGGCATGATACAAACATGTGGAGAATCTACCCATTGATAGAACTCCAATAACGTTCCTAGAGGAGAAGATCTCGAGGCTATCTTCTTTTCAGACGCCTAGAAGGATTATTAGGCAATGAAGGAATTGCCAGGTTAGAAACAAGTGGATTTGGGTGGTTGGGAAGATTATCATGGGAGGAATGGTATCTGGTTCCGGCCAAATCGGCAACATATGGGGCATTGAGGTCCTGATGGATGGATTTGTGACAAAGTAAGGAACATTAAGGATTTTACGAAGGATTATGGAATGTAAGGATTAGATTTGATGGTTTAGTGGAACCCCAAAGCTCAACTCTGTATGTCCAGTTAGGCCTTATAATAGTCATGTAGATTAGTCTTTTGTAATGGATTGGCAATTTAGACCGATTGTCTAGTAAATGTTGTAATAGTCGGAATCGACGAGCAGTTTCCTGGCTTTTCAGTCTTTCAGTCGAGAAGTAGTCTAAGTAACGGATCTGTTCGACAGGAATAACATCAAAATTAAAAAAAAAAAAAAAATGTTTTACAAGCTATTTTGCCTAATTCATCAAATTCAAATCAAAATCAGCCTATGAAAAAGTCAATTAATAGAAAACCAAATTAATTATTAATAAACTTGTGTCTAGTTACCTATTTTTTTAGAATTTCATTAATTTTTAAAATATAATATCCACTATTAGATAAACAAACTACTTATAACCTTCCACACATTCAGGTCAGGCTTATTATTATTTTAATTCAAATTGTATTTTAGTCTAAATTTTTATTTATTCCAATTATTAAATTCATATTAAAATTAAATGTAAATAGAAACAAAAATTTTTTCTACATTTTTCATAAATTTATTTTACTTAAAATCTCTGCATAATGTTGGTTCAAATTCCTTGTATCTGTTTTAAGATTTACTGTATAATCGATGTTCTCTGATATATAAATTGACTCAAGTATTTTTCTTTTGAACATATTATTTTCTTTATGAAAAATTATGGTGTTATAAAAATCAAAATTATGTTGATTTTTAGCTGCATGCTGCACAAAATTTATATTTGTTTATACTTATAATTGTTATTTATAAGATAATTGGGTCAAATATAAACACCCTTTATTGGTGAAACCTCCGAAAAAATATTATAATTAATATAGGCCTATTTCTTTTAGAACTTATCGGATGATTAATATCTCAGTTATAAATATGTTAGATTGACGAATTAGGAAAACTCAGCTAAAAATAGATTGTCATTTAAATAGAATTAATTAATGAGATAAGATAATCTTAATTGGAAGGGAACATCGCAAGGAATTAATCTTTATTCAATGCTGTCGCTTTAATGCCGGGCTATAAATTTTATTACTCCTTTGAAAGGATTCCAATTCTCGAAACTGAGCTACTTAATAATTATAAAACCGTTGACATTTTTTATGTTTCCTAATAATTTTAATTAAATTAATTTGTAAGTTATATAAATGCTATTAACGTGTAAAACTCGTCATTATCAACTTAATTTTTTTCATATCAGAAATAATAAAAAATTAATAAATTATATTTTATATTATAAAAATAGAAGGCGTTTACGAAACTCCCTAAAAACAAACAATTAGTGAAAATAAATCACAGGTTATTATTAACATTAAAAATGAAAAAAACATAAATAAATATATAGACAATGTAAACTAATGGAGTGTATAAAAAAAAAATTCTTTTTAACCAATTATTTGTATTATTATTGCTTTGCTATAAAATACCATTAATATTCAAAGTATAGCCCATTGATATCTACCGCCTTTACCATCTGCTAGTCAATTGCCCGATCCCATGCTGTTATCTTTTTTTTTGGGATGGCTGTCAAAGAACTCCTGGACCGCAATTTCAATTTCCGAAAAATTATCGAATTTTTTGCCTCGTAGGAAATGGACCATGGATCGAAACAAGTAGTAATCTGAGGTGCGAGGTCTGGACTATATGGTGGATGAGGCAGGATTCTAACCAGAAGGGTTTTTCAATAAATGTTCACGAATTTCTAACCTCTTAGCTGATTGCTGAGGATTTACTTCGTGAGGGACTTAGTCAACAGCTCTTTTTCACCTTCCCCACGCAGAGTAGATGGCGACTAACGGTATCTTTCGACACACCATACTCCCTGACAAGTTCGCGAGTACTTTTGGACGGATTGGACTCGACAGCTTCCTGCAGAATCTCATCAATATCCATTAATAGTCGGATCCCTTCTTCCTTTCCAACGTCGTATCTCCACTGCTAAATTTTTCTAACCAACGCCGCGCAGTGTGGTGGTCAAGGACACATTACCCTTCATATTTAATAATTTCACGAGTTGCTTCAGCGGCTGTGAATTTTTTTTTTCCAGTAATGCCTCAAAATTACAAGAATTTTGTTGGGCACTGTCATGTCCTTTTTTGAAACAAATAAATAATATGAGGCTTTTTTGAAGATTCACAAAAAGGATTATTTAAATTTTAAATCATTTCATGATTACATTAAATAATCACTCATTGATTTCCTCGTGGGTAGAATGATAGCCATAAAAATCTGAAACATGGTAACAAACCTAGCTTTGATTATAGCTGCTAAATAATCATAGCATGACAGAGTTCATATTGGATCATGGAATTATCGGAGCTTTTACAAGCCCTGGGCTGCCTAAACAATGATAATGAAGCAAAAAGGTTCAACATACCATTGAGAGCTAAAATATTATATAAAATTAGTCATAGTGGGATAAATTAGTCTTTGCCAGGATAGGCCAAGAATTTCTTTTTAGGTCCATCATCAAGGCTAAGGAACCAAGAATAATAAAGGAGTAATGTGTATTAGTGTATTAGTCTGGCATTAGCTAAAAGTCTGACAGTCTAAATAATATAGTCAGAATTAGGATGTTCTCGCACAATTATATCTGGGTAATCTTTGAAGGTTTAAAAAACCCTAATTGACAACAGCTGATAAATAAAAGACATCAGATCTCCATTAAAAACATTGGAAGCTATCGCGACCGTGGTTTTCTGTGATTCGGCCACACTTTCTTAGAATAAAACAATGCCAGAGGATGATTTGAATCCACAAGTGTCAGGAAACCAGTCCGAATGAAACAGGTGTCTGAAAATTCCTAAAGTAATAGATAAATTCCACATCGAGAGATTTTTAAAAAAAAGTCCTTCATAAGATAACCGAATCCATGATAATTCGGAGCCTCAACACATGGAGAAGGACAAACAGAGGACAGTTAATAGAAACTGGTCAGTCAATATATCGTTACATGAAGGCAGTGGTTAATATGGATAGACCATGTGGCAAGTAGAAATCCGTGAGAGTGTAAATATAATCATGAGTTAAGAGTTAAAAGTTGATATATGTGTACTTCCATATTCTTGAGTTTCCAGAAGACAAAAAGTTAAGTTCAAAAATGCTGTATAAAAACGTATCTGTTCAACACAGTCTTAACCAGGATATTATCATAATATATAATTTAATATACTTAAATCCTTTATACCAACCGATAGAGAATTTTTTTCTGAGTCTGACTATCTACTTTACTCAACATTGACATTTTTTGGATTTAAATCCTTTATACTTATCGGTATAGATATATACACCCAAGGTCAACTAGTCAATGCACAATAGTTAGCAAGAGACAACGTAGGAGACAAAAAAAACAGATGCAAAAGTAGAATTAGCAAAGATGCAAAAGAACTGCATTAAAATGTTCACTAATATAATTAAACTGAGAGTCGTCAAGTAAATTGGAGATTATAAGTCATACAAATCTTCATAATAATTTAAATAATAAAAAATGTTATAAGTTAAAAACTATTTTTAAATAGGGATGATCAATCCTAATACATTTCGGTGCCACATTTGGTTTAACATTTACTAAAAGAGACATAATACATCAGATAGTTTTTATGAAAGTAATCCTCAGATGATTCCACCTATTGCTCTAGAATTCAGAAATGCTATTAGGAGCAGCACATTCTAATTATACAAACTATATATTTATAAATCTCAAGAAAGGAGACTAGTTTTAAATTACATTAATTACATTGAAAATAATTTATTTTCTTAAATTAAAACGTGCCCCCTCAGCAGCCAAAGCAAACACAATCGGAAGGTCTAATGTGCTGAAGGAGGAAAGCAGTTACTGGGCCTCAGAGGAGCGATATCCAGGAGTGGATTACGGCTCGGGAAGTGGCCACATTAATCTTGTACGCTTAGTCCAAGAGTTGAGGATACTGCGATATTATCTTATAGCATATAATATATTGTTACTAATTAATGGTGGTCTGCTAAGTGGAAGTGGTTCAGGGGGGTTGTAATCTTAAACAATTTATAGAAAATACAAATATTATACAAAAAAAACCATAAGTCCATAATGAAATTCCTTCCCCCTAAAAACAAAACATAAAATTACTGTAAATAAATGAGAGATAAATATGTTTCATTAAAAAACTATTCATTTACTGTCCTGGAAGTTGAAAATGTTAAACAAGAGTTTTTTATTATTCTATAGTTAAGAAAATTTAAGGGCTTCGTGAGTTGTGAAAAACATCAATTTTGTTCCTGCCTCGAGTAGAACAATTTAACAAAAGATAATAAATCCGTTAATATATTAATGTTTTAGGATAGAAGCGGGAAAGATTGGTAACTGATATTGAAAATCATTTACATGTACTTGGATATACCGGTTTTAATCATTTTATTTCCTTAATTATGTTATTTTACCTACTTTTTCAATTGCCTATGTATACATTTTATTTTCCACTTCTTTCATCACTTTAATTTTATTAATTCAATTCTGTACAATCATTTACTTTATGCCATTCTGTTTATATTTTCTTTTATTTATTTTCTGTATTCATTAGTTCTTATCTTGTTCTGTTCTTAGCCCTGATGAAGGCTAGAAATTCTGGCCGAAAAGTTGGCATGATTAAATAAGTTACTTCAATTTATTTGTGTTATATTTTGACTGCACCCCCCCCCCCAACCATCTTCTCCTATTATAAAGATACATCTCCTGTTCCGTTTTTGTTTGAGTAACTAATAATTTTATTATCTTAAATAAATTTCTCTGAGACTTCAAATAAAGAATTGTATACATTCCTCCTTAGCTAGGTTGTCTTCCAAAACGTAGTTATCCGAATAACGTAAAAAATATATATATATATAGTTACGTTCGTGTGTCTCTAAGCCCTCGATATATATGTATATTCCATTATAATAAAAATAATAGATTATACTATCGAAGGTGAACTTCCACTACTTTGGAATTATAGATTTTATTTATTTTCCTAGAAAAGAAGTAACTTCGGTAGCTTTTAAACTATTTAATACATAATCACAAATTATGAAATTGAATGATAAGTTAAGAAAACAAAAATTAATAAACTATAGTAAATGCTCATTATAGCTTCATAGACTAAAAAGCTATATATAAAGTTCCTACACTATTTCATAAATAATACCTTAGTGCTTAGCGGTTCACATTATTTGCACTTGTAGCACCTGAATTGTTGGTACTTATTTCTCAACAAATAAATCACCAACTCCAACAACAGTTTAGCTCAACAAAACTACCAATTATTACGGAACTCCTCTGGTAACTTGTACGCTCAGTCTTCGTAGCGTGAAGAACATTTTCACTTACACCTAGAGCCAGAGCTCACTACATCCCATCTTTCTAATACGTGATAGTAAAAAGATTTTTGTCATTAAAGTTATAATAGTTCATTCGTATTAACTATTATACTATAGGTCCCTATATTTTATAAAGTTAATATTTTTATTAAACTAATTCTCTCCTAGCAGATCCAGAGGGTACTAAGGTACCAGTTTACTTTTGGATCTCCAACGTGACGGGAGCAACTTAACTAAATAATATTTAAGTCAAATTATGTTGCTTTTATGGTCGAAAAGTGTTCTTCAGCTGTAGCTCCCATATAAAATTTTCTATTTCTGACCGACAATTGTAATGAGCCACTTTACTTTTGCAGATTTTTGGACATAATAAATAAGAATAACAATAATTACAAATTTATTATATAAATTATAACAAATTTAGGGGAATTAATTTTTAATTAAAAATAATTTAAAATTAATTATTTAATATTCATCGAAATGACTTGGAAAAACAGCTTATGACCATATTAAACCCAATTTGTTCATAATAAAACAAAAATAGTAATATAATAAAAAAAAATCATTTATAACATTTCCATTCTATACATATACACATTTTTGCAACGACCCATTCCATTGGCTATTTAAGTTTTTTAAATTCTAGTCACATTATTAAAATTATTAGTACAAGAGCCCAAGAGCAGAAAAAATTTAGTTATTCCACTCCAATTTTTATTACTTAATTGAAAACGAGGTATAATTACTAGTCAAAATTGATGAGTCTGCCAAGTATAGGTAGGGGGAATAAAAAATGGCGGTGTTTCAAAAGAAAAATAATTAATTTTTTATTCAGAGCTCCTATATCTTTATAACTATCGACAACAATAGAAAGTCTAAGAGAGCATCATTTAAAGTAGAGTAAATATGCTAAAATCTAAGCCCTAATAGAGCTATTTACGTTCAATATTTGTTCGGACAAATTTTTATTTGCCAAATTTATATTCATATGTTAATATCGTAAACTTTGCGGCTTTAGCGCACTTCCTCAGCCTCCACTGGCTCACTACCAGTGATGCGGCGAGAGGGATGCGCTGGGATCTCTTGAGCTCTGCTCTACCCCTCTACACGTGGGGAATAGAGTGGGCTCAGTGATCCTCAGGTCGATTGTGTAAATATTGTATATATTATTTTATCATTATGTTATTTTATTTATTTATTTTTCATACAGATAGTTCGATTATGTTCATCTTGTCTGTTCTTTTGTTTGTATATATTTTAAGAATTTTTTTTTTTTTTATTATTTTTATTTATTTTATTTTTTATTTTTTTATTTTATTTTTTTTTTTTTTATTATTTTATTTTATTTTATTTTTTTATTTTAGTATGTATTAGACCATCCATCACTATTACCTATTGCCCACAACTGTGTGCCAGATTGTAATATCAATCAATAAATAAATCTATCAATCTAAAAAAAAAAAATATCATAAACACTACTACCTCTACGAAGGTAAGTATCATAAACTACTTTATAGTAAGTTAAATTTCCATTATTTTGAGTGTTGGCAGACATTTGTGGGTCTTATGAGTCCAGAGATATATTTTTTCGAAAATCCAACATTTTATACGAACAACTAGAAATGAACATTTTGTGAGTTTATTTCATCAAATATAAAAACTGCTACTCCTACAAAGACAAACATTATTGATAATATTATAGTGAATTTAACTAGCTTTAATTTGAGCGCTTGCAGACATCTATAAGTCCAATGGTTTCTGAAATAGTTTTTCATAAATCAAACTTATTGTGCGAACAACTATAAATCAATTTATTTAAACATATATCATGAAAACTACTATTCCTATGAAGGCAAAGGTCATAAACTACTTTAAAGTTCATTAAACTAGCCTTTAATTTGAGTGCTAATAGACATCTGTGCGACAGATAGTTCCTGGGATATAGATTTCTCAAAATAAATTCACTGACTACTGATATTTAGCCTGGTAGCTCTTTTAGGGTTAATATTTCAGCAAATTGGCTCTTCTTTAAATAATGTGCTCTTAGGTTTTCTAATGTTGTTGGTAGTTTTTAAAATATAGAGCTCCTAACAAAAAATTAGTTTTTTTTATCTCTTTGAAACAGCCGCCATTTTTTATTCCCCCTACTTATACTTGGCAGACTCATCAGTTTTGAATAGTAATTATACATAGTTTTCATTAAAGTAATCAAAAATTGGGGTGAGATAACTGCCTTTTTTTCTTCCCGGATTTTTTTTTTCTTTATCCGAGCTATTCTTTTATCCTGGATCATTTTTTCTTGAGGCTTTTTCATCTTATTTTTAATTTATATAAAAGCTTGCGGAATTTTAATTCTTTCCCTTTCATCCATCAATTCAATTTTTTAAAATTAATCCAAAATTTTCTTATAATATAGTTGTAATTTATATAATGTGGTCTTCTAAATTTTTCCTCGTTTTGATTGACATGTAATAAATAATAATTAATAATTAAAAAGCTAGGAATTCAATCTAAAAAATGTTTATTAAATTGATTATATAATATGTTAGGATTTTAGTAACAATTATTATAAAAAGTTTGTCACATTTTTTAACTTCACCTTTTATCAGGATTTATGAATTGGTTTCTTAGTTATCTTTTATCTTGGATTATATTATTGATTAATTTCTATTCTGGCTTTATTATCACTATATAAGCCCTTGTAATTATCATAATGCCCTAATAATTATAGTTTCGTAATTATTATGATTCGCAGTTATTGGACTTGATAATTCGATTAAATACAGAGAATCACGATTTTCTTCGACCAGTAACATTAATACAGCTTATTTCTATACATATTTTCTAGAAACAAGTGATCATTGTCGGCACCAAAAGCTGGTGAAATTATTTTCTCTTTAAAAACCTCGGAAGAAGGAGTTTAAGTGAAGGTGTGATATCGAAAACGAATTTTAATTTAATATCTTTATAGACAGAAGTCTAATAGGATAGCAAGATATTAATTTCGTTTTTCTTCGAGTGAAATAAAATTAATTCGTTTTTTTTTCCAAAAACATAATATTAATCAGTCAAATATGTTCCATTCCGGTCGATGTTCGTTTATCATTATTCTGGCAACTTGATGATCCTTTTCGGTAAATAACATAACCAAGGCTATTTGAGGTTAATGGTAGACAAACATTTTTAACATTTACAATTTTTAATAAACTTCGATATAAAACATTATCCGATGGTACAAGTTCGGTGCTATATGAGAGATGTGGTATCACTTCCCAACCAAGCTCCAGTAATTTTGTACGTGTGCTAAAGATATGTGAGGATTGTAGGAACATTGTAGTGGTGGAACATGATTCCTTTGCGATTTGGTCAATTCTTTTTGATTACATCCTCCAATTTCATAAATCTTTGGCTTTTAACATCTGAGTTGACTGTTCGCTTTGCTTGGTAGCAGCTCAAAATGTGACGCAACACCTATATAATCCCACTAAATTGACTGCAAGATTTTTATCTCTTTCTGCATGATCGTCGATTAACGTTATTTTATGTGACCCATTTCTCTTCCTGAGTGATAATTTGTTTCAAAAAAGGGTCTATTGCATCACTTATGAGATGGGTATTACAAATACTAATATGTGTAATATAAATATCTCACAGTTCGTGTGGAACCCAAATCTCGAGCTTCTAAAAATGTTCTGTGGCTTTCATTTTGTCATCAAGGTTGTTCAGAACGTTGATAATAATTCAGTAATAAATCTCTACAACTAAATTTTTTAAACCAATTCTGACAGGTGCTGTTGTCATTTTGTGAGTTTAAGCCGCTCTCTTGCCCAAATATATACTTAATAATAACTAAAATTGTGGTATTTTGTATGGTTGGAATCAATTTAATCAGTAATAAGAATAAGAAAAGAATATTGTTAATAAAAATAGAATAATGAAAATAACAAAAAAAAAACCAAACAATCAGATAAATAAAAAAATTGAAAGAACCGTAAAACAACCATATAATAAAAATACATATAAACTTAAACATTATATTGTAGAAAGATAGACCGGGTTGCGGTGAATAAAATTTTCAAAATAGTAAAAGAAAATTATTTATTGTTAACCAAAGTTTCGCCCAACTTTGCAGGGCTTCATCAGGGCAAAATGAAAGAACAAGATACAAACATTTTAGTATTAATAGAACATTAATAAAAACAATTTTTAGGTTTAAAAAGACATAATAGCAACAGTTTAATGAAGTATACATGTAAGATAGAATGGAAACAAGTTACTAATAAGTTATTAATAAATATAACCAGATTTGATAGAAATTCTAAATATATATCTAGACAAATGGATTGTAGGAAACTATTCATGGATTAAGGGTAAGATTATTTATGAAAATCTTAAATTTTATAAAAACTCTTACCCTTGCTAGGGCGCGAGACTCATTTTTATACTTTTTTCTCAGCCGTTCGCTGTCTTTCAATCTGACCCTATGTTTATTATTTATCTTTATAAATCTTCTTAATATCCCCCTTTTATATTTACTATACCTCTCCTATACCATACCTACTTCACTACCTTACCTTGTTATTTGTTCTACCTTTTACCTCTACTTCTTTACCATACATATAACTAATTTTAATGAATAGTTTCCTACAATCCATTTGTCTAGATATATATTTAGAACTTCTATGACACCATGGCTCTGTTTCATAATGAAAGCTAATAGTATTGGTTCAAAATACAAGTATCGAAAAAACATGTTAATTAAACTAATACTTATTTTTTTATAATAGGGAGGACTATTAGTGATATTACAGGAGTTAAAAAGTACTAAAGTAAAAGTTACTAATGTACAAGTCAGTGTAATTATATTAAGTTAAATCGACAAGACTAATAGTATTAGGTTGTACTTTATTATGAAACAGGGCCCAGGTTGTATTTATTAATAACTTATTAGTGACTTGTTTCCAGTCTACCTACATGTATGTTTCCTTATATTGTTGTTATTATTTCTTTTTGTATACATTATAAACATAACAATTGTTTTGAAATAATTTTATTTTAATGTTCTGTTAATTCTAAAATGTTTGTATCTTGTTCTTTTAATTAGCCCCGCGAAGTGTGGCGAAACGTTAGTTAACAATAAATAGTTTTCTTTTACTATTTTGATATCTTTATTTTCCGCCACCCGGACTATCTTCCTACAATCTAATTCGTACGGTGAACTATCTTCTTCCAACTTAAATATTATAATTCTGTAAATTTATACTTAATATATTGTCAATTTCGGTAATAATGAAAGTAATAATAATATTAACAAATAAAAATAAATACTTATAATAAATAAAAATAACATAAAGTTGAGAGAACTCTGTAACAATATGTTTTTCCTGGTGATCACACTTCCTACATCCTAATTATTAGAGGAAGTTAAGTGTTTGATAGATCTTTTACTGCTTTACATTACTAATTTATTACTTCATTTAATCTCCTATTAAAATTTAGACATAAAAATAACTTTATTGAAGACAAATTTATTTTATTCAACAATAGGGCAATAAAAGCCCTCTAAAGAGGAGGGTAACTAAAAATATAGCTCTGAATCCCTTGAAAATACAACCTCTGGCCCTTATCGTATCTAGGAAGGTCCGACTTCCAGCTCCTGGCTCTTCTAGGAACTCCGTCGTCCTCCAAGTAAAGATCTCTATCGATAAAGAGAAAGAGGCTGTCTGCCAACTAACGGAATATTAGGAGATTTTTGTTGCCATTGTGTACGCAAAATCTATCAACTAACTACTTATCATGTACAGGAATAACAATAAGTAATTCATAATACTCTTTCTGTACTTAGTATGCTTAAAAATGTTTCTTAGCGTTCAAACACCTTGAGGGCTTCTATCAGTTATTTTGCCGTTCATTACATTAAATGGATTTTGTTCTTGTTAACTTTTTTTTTGTAAATACTAATAAATAATATATTAATCATGTCATAAATTACGGTTATTCGGTTATTCGTAACCGTAACATGTTGTAAGATAAATTTTACTATATTTGAAGAAAGTAGACAAGGATACTATACTATACTATGTACAATTACTATCTACAAACTACGAGATACAACGTGTCTCCTTCAACAGTTTGCTCCTGCTACTGCTGTAGAATGAAGAATAATTCTTATTTCTAATATAAGACGGTATCTATGAGCTATATAAGAAGGGGAGTGAAATTGGGAACTCATTGGGGGAAGATTACCAGGAATTTGGAATAGATTGAGTTGATCTCCAGTTGACCAATGACTGGTTTCCTTTGTTGTACATTATAGGGTGCGTGATTCAAACAATATCTAGTTTTATAGTCATAAAATTACTTTGGAGTTGCAGTAAAGAAGAGAAATCGTAAAAACTATTTCAGAGGTTCTATTCCCTTGTCAGAGTTACTTTTTTTTCATGCTATTAAAATAGTGGCATTTACTAAACCACAAAATTCACTATACGATAACTTTCCTTTAAGAAGGCCTGTGTAGAAGTATTTTATGTGAGGTTTTATCGAAAATCTGACAGACAAACCATGTTGGGTATTCGTCCACCTGAAGTTTTGAGAACTGAATTAGTGGATCCTCTGACAATGGAGAAGACCATTATTAACAAGAGAAATCTGACTCGTTCAGCTCTGCACGAAAAGTAAACTTATTAAAGATCGACTATGGTAGGCTTAAAAATGTTATAACTATTAACTATAATGAAAACGATATACTCCAATTTTTACTGAGCTTGTTTATGAATAAAATCAGATTTTAGCAAGCTTATCATTTTCGGCCTAAATAGCTTATAACAGTGTAGATAAAATGTTTTAAGGACTCTAAGTAGCAACAAGAAGTTTGGTCTACATGATTTTGTCTTATTTCTTCGACTTAAGGATAAAATATCTATGTTTTTGATCCTCATCATATTTTTTATAAGATAGTTGATGGCAGTTTTATGCCTATGAAAATTTTTCTACACCTGTATCTATATGTCATAATTAATATATTATCGACCTTGCGTTTATGGAATTTATGAATTTCTCTTTTGTAGTAGCATCCAATTGTAATGCTAGTAAACCCCAACTAATAATCTCTCATACATCATGTACTATGTTTGAAATCATTATTTACTACTTGCAACTGAAAAATAAGCCTTTGCTTTCTTCTCTCAATATCTTAGATCCCCAACACTTATATTTTAATGTTAAGAAACCTTCTATAAAATAAAAGACGTAAAATCAACTATGGTTTGTTATACTACATAACATTTAAACTAATATTTTACACTAAACTGCTAAATTCGTTAATATGGAAGGTATTTTAATTGTTCTTTTGTTTAAAATCTGACGAAAAAGTGTAAAGAAATTTATATGTACTTTATAAATTTTTCATTACATAAAAATACAATATAATGATTACTTGCTTTAGTATACACCCTCATACAAATAATTTTTCTTTAACTTATGACATTTCAGCTATGTTTCACATTTTGGTGAAAAATAAACTGAAAAAAAAAACCAAAACATTTTTGAAATAAAATAAAATATTGATCGTTATTGATGATTTTTACAGCAATAAATGTTTATTTCTCTTATGTTTATGTCTTGGGTTGTTGTTTTTATATAATTTCCTATTTCGGTAATGAAAAGAATTTAAAGAACTGAGGCAAAATTAAAAGAAATTATGAGTCTATTAGTAAATTAATATAGGAGTCTATATTTAATTCTAAATGCTTCTTAGTTATTCTTGTATTATTTGAATAGTTATTAACATTTCTGAGGCATTTGTTTTGAAATATCTGATTTCTTTTTTTTAATTGGTTAAATTAGTGAAATTCCATATGTGACAGGTTTTTGTTATGATAGGTCTTAGTACTGCTGTATAGAGTATCGATCTAGTTTTAGGGGATAGTTTAATTTTTTTTAACTAAAATATGGAAATATTTTGTACGATATTTTCCTTGCGCTCATAAAGTTTTTTTTTTTTATTTATTTAATGTAATTTACAACTGTACAAAATAATACAATAAGTAAATATGCTGTATGTTTCATATACACTTGAAAGTCTTGGGAAGGAACCACCCATCGGTGGTACTTCAAACATTAATTTAAATTAGAAGGTCCCGTGGCCATCTTCTTTTCAGACGCCTCGGAGGATTATCAGGGATTGTTAGGGATGAAAGATTAAGAATTAATGGATTAGGATGGTTAAGGAGTTTGGAATGAAAAGACGCATATCTGTTTTGGACCAATCTGCAACGAATGGTTAAGGTCTTTGTGAATGAGTTTATTTTTAATGTAATAAGGAGCATCAAGGATTTTACGTAGGATTTAGGATTGTAAGGATTTGATGCGGGAGGAATTTGATGGGGAGGGTGGAGCCTCATTTTTTGTAGTGAATGGGAAGTTTAGAGCGTTTGTCAAGTAAGTATTGTAGCAATCGGAATCTACGAGCAGTTTCTTGTCGTTTCAGTCTTGTGTGTGGATTCCAAGTAAGTCTCTTGTCAAGATGGAGTCCTAAGTATCGAAT
>NW_027109057.1:69479-82941 GCF_000696795.3 Halyomorpha halys
AGGATTGTAAGGATTTGATGCGGGAGGAATTTGATGGGGAGGGTGGAGCCTCATTTTTTGTAGTGAATGGGAAGTTTAGAGCGTTTGTCAAGTAAGTATTGTAGCAATCGGAATCTACGAGCAGTTTCTTGTCGTTTCAGTCTTGTGTGTGGATTCCAAGTAAGTCTCTTGTCAAGATGGAGTCCTAAGTATCGAATCTGTTCAACAGGCCTTGCGCTCATAAAGTTAAATTAATATGCTTATTGAATAACAGTTTATTGCCTGATATGAATCCTGAGTATTGTACGGGTTTGGCAAAAGGTATAACAATATTATTCATAACTATATTCGAAGGAATATATATTTATTATTCGGCTTCTGATGTAAGAATAATTTACTTAATAAAAGCAGTCATCACATTATTATATGTTACTTTGACACTTAATAAAAGCTTAGGATGGTTAAGGAGTTTGGAATGAAAAGACGCAAAGCAGTCATCACATTATTATATGTTACTTTGAAACTTAATAAATGCAGTCATCACATTATTATATGTTACTTTGACACTTAATAAATGCAGTCATCACATTATTATATGTTACTTTGATACTTAATAAAAGCAATCATCACATTATAATATGTTACTTTGACACTTAATAAATGCAGTCATCACATTATTATATGTTACTTTGATACTTAATAAAAGACTACATGATTCCAGTTGCGGACATGGACTGCTATCTCAGTGGACGATTCCCCAGTCGTCCTGTATCCCAAAGGACCTATTAGGATCTCCCCTTCGCCGATGGCTAGGGTGGCCCAGCCAACCAACGCTAAGAACCTCACATCGCTATCCTTCAGTTCGGCGCTTCCACTCCTCATGGAATCTCCTTACCGGGTCACAGAGAGAGCTGGGATCGTGTATCTCTTGCACTGGGACAGTCCTGCTCTGGTGCATATCCCGGGGTAACTATTGTACATTCTTTAAATATTTAATTAATTTTTAAAAGATTTAGTTTGTAAATTGCTATGAAGAGATTAAAGGATCTTTATTTCCATTAATCATGATTTTTACATTGTCTTTATATCTTTCTCATTCTTAAAGAAAGATTTAATCACATATCAATGCTTGGTATACAAGTATACCAATAACAAGTTACAGTTGATTTAGCTTTTTATCCCTTCATTTTTCGAAATTCACTTTTACTCTCAATTTATACATATTTAATTTATTTAAGGTTGCGGTCTATAACAGTACAAAATAGAAGAAAAAAATTAATGTTAAACAACGGTTCGTCCCACTTTACGGGACTTTGTCAGGGCTAAATGAAAACGAGGTACAAACATTGTAAGAAGGGACAAATAATTAGAATACTTACAAATAAATAGTAGAACAATACTTATTAAAAATAGTTACAAGGTAAAAAGGTAGGTGTAAATGGTAAACAGATAGGTGAAGTAAATGTGGCAAAAGTAAGATAAGAACAGTAACAAGTAAAAATAATAAGAATAATCATATAAAAATAACAGATAAATGGAAAAGGATATACCTGATCCTGATGCAAAAGTTTGAAGACTGTGAAGTTAGGTGTGGGTTTCTCCATAACCACTAACCATCAGAAATGGTTATATTTTATATAATATAAATATAAGTAAACTAACAGGTTCATCTTATATCTGATCTAATTTTAAAACAGGAACAATGGTGCCAAAACTGGAGGATTAAAATAAATTCCAATAAATCCCACCAAATCACATTTACCCTTCGTCGTAAACCTACGCCTTGCCCCACAGTATCTTTTAATAATACCCCACTTATTCCTGTTGAACAGATCCGTTACCTAGGACTAAATCTGGACAAACAACTGACATGGAATCCTCATACAAGACTGAAAAAACAAGAAACTGTTTGTCGATTCCGACTATTACAACATTTACTAGACAAACGGTCCAAACTTCCAATCCATTAGATTGGACTGATCTACATGATTGTTATAAGGCCTATCTGGACATACGGAGTTGAGCTATGGGGCTCCACTAAACCATCGAATCCAATCCTTACAGTCCAAAATCCTTCGTAAAATCCTTAATGCTCCTTACTTTGTCACAAATCAAATCATCCATCAGGACCTCAATGTCCCATATGTTGCCAATTTGGCCAGAACCAGATACCAATTCTTCCATAATAAACTTCCCAACCCCTAAACTAACTCGTTTCTAGCCTGATAACATTATTGAATAAGAGTGAAAATCATGAAACATGTTATTATAAAACATTATAATAAATCTAAAAAAAAATATTTTAATTAGTCTAACCCTTTATGACGAAGTAGTAGGGAAACCTATACCTGCCACCCTCTTCCTACAATTTTCAAACTTTTGCATCATGATCAGGTATATCCCTTTCCATTTATCTGTTATTTTTATATTATTATTTCCTTTTTACTGTACTGTACCTTACCATTGCCACATTTACTTCACCTATCTTTTTACCATTTACCATATCTTGTTTTCATTTGGCACCGACGAAGCGTAAGTTAATTAGTTTGTACCTTTATTGACCGCCAACCGGACTATCTTTCTACAATCTACTTCAAAGGTCAACTGTCTTACGAAAATTTAACTTATATATTTTCAATTTTACCACATTTTTACTGTTATTTACTTTACTTAATTTTTTAAATAATATTTGCTGAATTTTTAAGAAAAATATTTCCAAATAGTTATTTATTAATCATTACATCAAGAGCTGATGTAATGTAATGTGATTTGCTGTCATCTATAAGCAAGTGAGCTAACCCATAGAGGTACTGGTGACTTCCATCCATGGAATCCATGGAGGCCAAGTCCACTGGGACAGACACATACCTCAGCTCAGGAGTATATAATTATTTTGTATTAAAAGATTAAAGTACAATAAGTGAGTAGCTAAACACAACACCTGAGTGGGTGATTGAGAAGAGGATTAAAGAAAGTAAGGTCTACACATTACAAACAGAACTTATAAATATAAAATAATAATATATTTCTATATTCTATTTATCCAACAGGCTTCATTTTAATTTATAATTAATTTTGATAATATATTTGAGTACAGAAATTATCAGAATTAAATGTTGAAAATATTTTATACATGAACTAAAAGAAAAAATAAATAGCAACCCAGAAATATTTTTATTTTATTTTATAACACATGAAAATTTTAGAAATACAAATGAGGGAACATCTCTCAGCCTGAATTCCTTTTTAACCAATATTTTTCATCTTGACAACAAGGTACTGACAAGAATCTCCCTTAATTTTGTTTCCATACTCCTTTAGTACAAAAAATATCAGAGACCAATGAAAATGTTAATTGTGAAAGGCTATTATTTCCATTTGTTAATAAACTTCAATAAATGATTATTTCATACATTTAAATTCCCTGTTAAGGACTATTTCGAAAACTGAACTCCATGTTATTTTTGTGTCTTCATTTTTTCATTATAAAGTCAGATAAATATTTTATTAATTCTATAAATAGTAATTGTTTATTTTTTCTTTTATTCTTCATTTAATAACTATTTAATAAACAATTAAGAGTGATTTTTGCTGGTGTCTAAACCCCTACATAATCAATTGCTGAAAGAAAATTAAATCGTTATAATAACCATTCAAGGCCCAACAGGCTTCAAGGCCGTTCTGGTAATAAATAAATATAAAAAAAAAATTCATTGTTAACATTTATGCTTTATTTTGAATTTTCATTTATATATCAATTTTTTTATTTGAATATAATAAGTTAAGAATGTATCTATTAATATATTACATTTTTTTCTCTTGTTTTTTATTACATTTTTGATACAATACAATGCAGGTTATATTTTTCTATTGCCCTACTGAAGTCCGGAGATTCTCTAAAATCCCGAAATGAATCTCGTCACATAGATGCTGAATCTGAGTGTTTACTTCACTTCAATGATTTTTATTTTCTTTCTGGCAGAGTGCTGGTGGAGTGGAGTCTCAACAACAGTGGGGTAGGACTGGCCTGGTTGCCCGTGTCCGTGGAGCACACCAACTGCAGTCGAAGTCTGAGGGACCAACCTCTGTGGGAGGTTTGCTCCGAGTCCGTCAACGAGAGGCAATGCACGGCTACCTGCGGGCAAGCGGCAACTCCTAAGGGGTCAGTACAGTTATTGTTATAGCTAATCATAATTTATGGATAGGAAAGGTTTAGGTACTCACTTTTCACAGACAGGAGGCAGGTTGAAGCCTATGAATGCTTCAATTATCAGAAAACTATCATCTGGAACTTGAACCTGTGTCTTACCAATACCATCGAAAACCTACGGAATTTAATTTTCTTTTTAAATTCATCTGCCGCTAACAAGAGCAATAATAATTCCATAATATTCGTAAATTTTAATATTTCAAATTTTTATATTTTCACTCACAAATTTAATTTTAATTAATCTTTTCAGGTCTTTGGAAATGTAACTTTATTGAAAAACGCCCAACATAGGAGCAGATTATAGAAATTTTATTATTTCTATTAATTTAAAATTTAATCCTAATAATATTTAATAAATAATAATATATATCTAATTAATAATAACACAATTATTCGATATCAAAGAACTCATTGAGAAAGAATTCAAAACAGTAACTTGAAATTAAAGTTATAAAAAATAATCGGAATCAACAAGCCCTTGACAGAAAAGCAGATTTTTTTTTTAAATTGTGAATACAAAATATAATTGTGAGAAAATATATTTTTTTCTGATTTTCGATTTTCCAGCTTTGCCTAAAAGGTATCAGTGGATTTAGCTGAAGAACTATGGGGATTTGATTCCTTTAAAACATGTCTTAAAACAATAACAGAGGTTTGTATAAAAAAAAAAAAAAAATTAACTTAGCAAGAAATAAACCAACACAGCAAGAAATAAATCAAAACAGCAATAAGGAAATCAAAGTTATAAAAAAAAAATTGGAATCGATAATACTCCTGTTGAACTAGCAAGAAAGCTAGAATTTTTTTAATATTCGTAGTAGGATTATAACTGTAGGAAAGGTGAATTTCTGCTTTGCTAACCCATATCAATAACTTTCAGTTTTTATGTCTTTATAAAAGAGAAAAGGAGGTGTGGAATAAAGAAAAACTCCTCGAACGTTTAGTTTTTCTTTGTTTCACGACACTTATTCTTCCTTATAAAAACATAAATTTTTCATTGAAATTGGTGATTTCAGGCCTGTATCCTCCTCTTTTCAGATTAAAACTGCTTATTTATTAAAGCATTCTTCGTCTTTCTCTCCTCCACGGTTCTCTATCCCATCTCCACATACCAGTGGAAATGAGTAAAAGACCACACTAATATCAAAATTAAATTTTAAAATAAAATTCATAATAAGTTCATAACTTCTGTTAATAACTTATGTGTGGTAAATTCGTTAACGAATGAATGATAATATTTTATGATTCTAATAAATATCAAATAAACACAAAATTTAATAGCTAATTTCCATGGTGGGGAAACATTTCTTAAAATTAATAGTCTTATGTTTTTGAGAAGATGAATCCAAAATTATCTTTAAAAATATCATAAAACATATTTTAAGCAGTTATTTTTTAAATTCGTTAAAATATTCGATTGTCAGTGCCAAAAACCTACATTGTTAGTTAAGTCAAAAAAAGTATATAAAGAAACTCATAGGGTAATATTTTGTAAATAATAACTTATTCAATAAGTTTTAAATTACAAACACACAAAAAAAAAAAATTCTATAGTAGTAGATGAAAAATTACGTTCAACTCGATGTGAAATATATGGCTGCTATAACACCTCGAGAACTTCTGAAGAAAATTTTTTAACATTGTTTCAGAGTTAGTTCAGAAAACTTTTTCAAATAATTCCTGCTAGTTGGTGAGAAGTGTTTTGAAACTGGAATACGACAAGTATAAAAATACGTTTATATTAACTTTTTTAAATAATTAATAAAAATTAATTTTACGAGTTGTAATTTGATTTTTCAAATTTTATTTAATTAAATCAATATTCATTGTTATATATAAATATAATTAAAATTAGTTGATGACTTAAAATTATCGTAAGTAATAATGAGTTAAAATTAAAAATTATTAATAGATTATTTTTTACAAACGCCTGTTTTGACTCCAATTCAGAACTTCTGTCTATCCTCGGACGTTTACCTGTCGGATTCATTTTTATTAATTTTATGGATCCGTTCTTTACTAAACCCTGCAACCATACGCACCATCTTATTCGTCGAAATGCTATAATCTGAAATATATTTACCGTGTACACTTCCCTCAATTCAGCGTTGTGTAGTCTTGTCAATTCTCCTGTTAACTCATCCTTCTCTGGTCCGAATATTTTATTTTCGAAAACCTTAAGGCGCTGTTCCTTACTTCATGTAAGAGGCCACGTTTTGCATCCGTAAAGAACAGGAGGTAGGATAATAGTTTTGTAAATTCTCGTTTCCAGTGAGAGCTAAGCAATTCCGAAGTTAAAAACAAGCATTTGTCGCCTTTTTGAATTTATAAATTTAGTTTTTCTAATTATCACAGACCCTAAATAATTACACCTCTCGAACTATTTCGATACATAGTTCTTTACAAGATTTTTTCTTCGGAGTTTTAGCTAGTTTTTCAGTTTCATTCTCTTCACCCAACAGTACCATACCAGCAGCACACATTCTGTCTTTCTAATAATATATTCATTTTGAAAACATTACTACTTAGCGTTATTAAGGACTGTCAGAAAAAATAACTGAAAACGATTCATTAGTTAAGTAAAACAAGGGATATGTTTTAGGCTTATTATCATAAATAATAATTATAATTACTGAGTTGTATCGAATTAATTTATAACGATGTCTCTTCTACTAGTAAAAAAATCAAGAAATTTAATAAATATATTACAATATTCCGAAATAACATGCATAAAAACATACATACTTGATAATAAAGGTCAATTAGTCAGTATTAAAGCCCTCTGTGGTCTCCTTGTTAGTACTAGTTCCTAAAAGGGTTCGCAACAGGGAAAAGAATTTCTTTATTGCTTATATTTTGTTTGAAAACATCTTTTAAGGAGAAAAACACAATATTCTCAGCATCGAGGTTATTTTGTATAATAATTTATTGTAATAATATTTAATAATAAATTTGTCTAATCTATATATTTTTTTATTCTTAATAATCATACTATCTTGGGTCCTTTACTTTCTATATTTATGGCTTATGTAAAAAAAAAAAAAAAAAAAAAAAAAGCAATTACTATGTTTATATGGTTTCTTTCTTCTATATTTTTTAGACAATAGTAAAAAAAAGTAATGAGTATCGTTGTTACAACCATAGCAGCAAGAAAACATTTATTTTCTTCTCGAGTTAGTCATAAAAATTGTATTATATTTTATATTTATCTGTTTCTTATTATATATAACAACGAGATATAATTAATTATTTAAATTAATTAAAATTGCTTTAATTATTGCTTATAATCCATATTGGTATTACAACAATACAAAATATCGAAATAAATATGTACATATCAAAACAAAATATCGATATTCATATTTCAAAATCTATATGATATTTTAGTCATTTTGAACAAAACATCGATATTTCGATAAAATAATATCGGAATATTGTTCTTATATACTATATCGATATTACAACAATAGAAAATATTGAAATAAATACGTAATTATCAAAATAAAATATCGATATTCTATTTTTAAATTTTCTTCAATAAAACAATTATATTTTAGTTAATATTTTTTATGTTTATGATATGGTGATGGCGTTTTTATCTTTTATGGGGAATGGACATATGGGCAAGTACTTATATTTGTTGTTGGGCAAATATTCCAGTACATTCACCTGGAACAGTGATAATCGATAAGCGGTCATCCCTAGTTTGAAGTGTGGTAGGATATATATTTCTTGAATGAACATATGTACAAAAATTAAGTGATTTCTTTTTTTTTCCTAAGCCCCATGGGTTAGAAAGAAAAAAAACAATAATAAAATAAATAATAATACGTGGGTTTGAGGTCAAGATGGACAAAAAGCTGGTTGAGGGGAAGCTCTTTCACTGCATCGGAAATGCATTTGAAGAGGGGGCTGAGACAATTAGGATGTTTTAGATAAGAGGTAGTGTTGTGTGTTAGTCTAATGGTGTCGGAGCACACCAGGTTCAGTAAGTTGACCCCAGTCTAGTCTGAGGCTGTCGTGTGGGTCTGCCATCTTTGTGGCCGTCCAGTCAGCGTCAGTGTCCTGAATAGAGGGTTTGTGCAGTGCTGGAGGCTATAAAAAAATCGTTGTGTTTTATGCATGTGGTCAGTCTTGTATAAGCACACTTTTATAAATCATTAATTGAATAATAATAAATAATTAATTGAAGTGAAAATTTTACATTCCCACCATCTTATCTCACATTTAAAACATGCCCTTATAACGAGTAGTATTGGTTGATGTACAACATGTCACAATTGCACAAGAGAACATAACACCAAAAATAATAAGGCCATCCGTCCCGGTCAGCTTACCCCATAACCCCTTTTTTGTACCCTTCATAAAGTAGATTACATGATGAGTAGATACATATTCCTAATAATTTAATATGTATATTTTCAATTCAGTTCGTCTTTCAATTCTCAATTTCATTCTCGCCATTAGAAGATCTCCTCTCCCCGTTTTGAGAAAATATTTCAAAAATGATTTAGGACCGTCGCTCCTCGGGTTCTTAGTGCAGCGGGGCCTGCCTGGAGGATTCCCTTTTTATGTGTTATAATCTTCTCAGGTGAGATTGTGACATGTACTCCAACCAACCTATTCCCTATTATTATCTGTTTGAAAAGTCAGATAAGTAACTCTTTTTTTTTTCGTAACCTCCTTTATTTATTTATTCGTATAATACATAAATGCATATTACAAGGAGTATATATGTAAAGTGAATACAAGTGAAATATTGCCTTGTGGCATTATAAGGTTGGTTGTTTTTTTTTTTCTTTTCTTTCTTACCTTCCTGTAATGAAATAAGGTTGGTTGCAGGATCCAATAAAGGTAATAAGCCAACGCTGGTGGATTATTGGAACGGGAAGGGACGTTCCGCTAGTTAGGTGGGAGTGTAACGACTTTAGACTGCAGAGTTCAAAGTCCTTCCCTCGTCGAGGACGTCATCTAAATGCACTGCCACCTACCAGGTCTTGGTGGAGGGGTAATTTCACGAAACAAAGGATTAGAGCAGACCTTCAACCCATTAAAAAGTTGTATGTCCTGTCGACTTATGAACTCCGGTACAGTGGGCAGTTGGGTCTCTTCATGGATGACACTGTTCTTGGCCCTCTGATAAGTGGTTTTCCTGAAATCGAAGAACGGATCCCTGGAAATACTGCAGTCTGTGTAACGTAGTTTTGTAAAGGTAGGTGTCTCATTAAAGGAGAACCATGGAGCAGAGTTGTTCTGATAATTGCTTTGTAGATCTGTAGTATCAGGCGCAGTTATAAGTACCTCGATAGTCCTATAATAATACCACCTTTCAAACATTTATTTAAAACGAAAAGAGAAGCGACTTAAATTATTTAAATTGAGCAACATTGTAAAAAGTAGCTAAAATTTGAAAACGGCTAGATAGTTGAATAACCATTCCAGCTTCAACATTACAAACTGCTTCCTATTTTCCTGTTGTAGACAAGGCTTCTGCCAGTGGAGGGAAGGGATGCAGACGACCCGGCTGTCGAGGAACTACTCGACCTGCAGCACAGAACTGCTCTACTGCCCCGACAGGTGGTGCGACCCTTTGGAGGAACTCAACCCCAGGATCTGCTCCCAGGACTGCAGTAAGATATCACATTTCATTATTTGCTTCTAAAACAATTTTAGAAATATATTCCACCAAAGAGAATAACAATAGTAAATTGTATTCAATATTCCTATGCTTTCTTTTACAAATTACAATAATAATCATTATTTGTCTAATTTAATATATTTATTAATTATTTGATTAAAATTGGTTAATATTAATAATAAAGCAACTAAAATTGGTCCACTCTCAACAAATTTTATTTAAATTCACCTACGTTTCGGTCCTTAAGCCATTGTCAAGAATCCAACCTAAAAAAATATTTTCATATTATTCCCTCACACATAACACTAATATTTCTTGAACACTTCTCATTGTTGATTTGTGACAACCCATTAAAAAAACATCTAGCACTTACAGATCAATTACCCATGTCATATAATCTTCAAAATAATATCATAACAGTTTCTTATTAAAATAGTTATTTTCTTACAAAAATATATAACCTCAATTTAACAACAACTATTTTTTTAACAATTTTCTTCTTATCAAACACAATAACAATATTAACAACAAAACCTACCTTGAACAGATTAATACTGCTAGCACCTAATTTCAGAGCTTAATTTATGTACATTCAATTTAATTAACAACCATTTTTTATTTATTACTTATAAATATAATTTTTAATTGTGACTGAATTATGATAAGTTAATAATTGGGGTATGTTTAAGAAATATTAGTGTTGTTTGTGAGGAAATAATATTAACAATTTTTTAGGTAGTCTCCTTGATAATGACCTGAGAGAAAAAACATTGGAGAGTTAAAATATCGTTGAGTTAAAACATCGTAGAGAACAAAGGGATCACTTTTAGTTAGTTGTGTTATTATTAATAATTATTATCATATCATAATAATACATAAACTGTATGTTAAAGTTTATGAATAAAATAGATATATTTTCTTGGAAATGTATTTAAATTCAAATTATATTTTGAAACACTCCTTTTTCTATAGAGACTTGTTTTTTGTTTTTTTTCATTTTACTCTTTGATATTTTATTTTATATATTAAATGAGATATTCAAAGTGTAGAAAACTACAAGAAAACAATACTTCAATCAAATCTGCGACAAACATAAAAAAAATGTCTCGTTAGTATAATGGAGAAATATAACATCATTCGCCAGCTTGCGAACGTGTGATCATACCATAGTGGCCTAAGCTTGGCTTTTTCCTCGACTGGATTCTTATCTTCACTCTGTACCAACTGCTCGATTTATGCTTGAAAAGGGTCCCCCTTATCTTCTTGTAGGATTAGGTTCAGTTTGTCCCTTAAATCCTTTTTTCTAGTTGACACTCTATAGCAGGGGTGGCCAAATTTTCTGTATAAAAAATGTGCTTTTTATTGTATAAGTGTGTCGCAATCGACTTGTCATAGATGCAGGCTAAGGAGGAAAAAAGGGTGTGAAATGCATACTAGGTTTATACACTGTGTATGTATCAGTATCAGGTGCATACCAGCCAGGTATGGGTGTATAAGTAATTTATATGTTAATATATTATATTAAAACTATTTTTTATTTTTTAAATCACTCATTAGGTTTTCGAGATACAGGCTCATGAAGAAAATAAATTTCCAGACCCAACTTTTGATAGCAGCATTCACGTACATGCGTTACCTAAAACATTCGATTTTTGACACTTTTTCAAGATAGAATTTTTTGTTGTGCTATTTGTTCGTAAATATGAAAAAGTTGTTATAAAGCTGCACAGTTTGGCTGATAATTTTATTTCAATATTTCATTTTCGCTTTTTTTGTTTTGGCATGGAAACTCATGAAAGAATAATATGACTTACTTTTTGCTAATCTATCACTAGCTGGGTGAGTACACATCGTACTGAAATACAGATATACGACTTATCTACCTACGTAATAAAGAAAACAATAATTATTTAAAGAGCCATAAACATAGATATATAATAACTTTTGATCTATATGAAATATGTCTGAAACTATTGTCTTCTACAATCGCTTCAAAGTCGATATTTCACGGAATCTCACCCCAGATATTGCGAGCAAGCGACGATCAACCCAAATTGTCCTTGTGATCGTCATGTTGGTCACCTCTGATCTATAGCAACGGTCCCTAAAAATTTTCACCGCGGCACTCTTGTTCAGGTAAAAAAAATTCGTTGCACTTTTGTCGAGCTTGCGGCACAATTATCCTTGGAGCGATTGAATAAGGAAAACAGTGAATAGTAAATACTAGAATGCACTTTATATTACTATTTAGATGGCCCCCTGACCTTATATTGTAAACTGTTTTTAGAGTTCTACTACTGGGTAGTTCGTTTCTCTTATTCCTGTATCATATCATTCTGTCATTATGATCAAATTTACTTGTTGTATTTTTTATACAGTTGTAAATATCAATAAAAAAATATATTACTATTTAAATTTAAATTATTTTCTAACAAGATGGCCACGGGACCTTCTAATTTAAATTAATGTTTGAAGTACCATCAATGGGTGGTTCCTTCCCAAGATTTTCAAGTGTATATGAAACATACTACATATTTACCTATTGTATTATTTTGTACAGTTGTAAATTACATTAAATAAATAATTTTAAAAAAAAATTATTTTATTTTCTATTTTTTTTGTTTTATATTCAGTAGGCATTCGCAAGGGAAACCTAAGGTAACCCAAGGAACCCAGTTTGGAAACTACTGCTCTATAATGGTTATATATTATTATCGATTCTTTTCATATTTTATATTTATATTCATATATTTTCACCTAATGGATCTCAATTCCCAAATGCATTTCTCCTTGTGTTTTGCTTCACCTCTATTCTATCAGCTATGATTGTTTCCCTCTCTAAACACTAAAATACTATATTACCTTATTTCATGTTGTAGCTAAAGGCGTGGTGCTGGGTACCCTGGACAACGGCACAGGAATAGCCTCAGGGATCGGGGTGTGCACCTGTGATATCATGTGGATGTGCCACTGCGGCCCCAACGACAAGCAGAAGGGCCCTAACCCCAACGTGCCCAGAAACCAGCCACGCCAGAGCCCAAAGCCTCCTTTACAACGTAAGTATTAATGAAAAGAATAATTTTGATTCAGTTTTCGTTAAGAAGCAACCATATGATAGGTTTCTTCACTTGTTTTACGACCATATAACGCAGCTAGTTTCTTGTATCCAATACTAATAACGTTGGATAGATAGAATCGTTGAGAACTCCAGTAATCTTGTTTTTCCCTCTACCAAGTGAGTTGAAGCTTGTCCGAAGGCTCAAAGGTTTTATGTTATTATAATATTTCTTTTCTTTATTTTAATTATTCACTTATTTAGCCTATATGCATTTGACCAGCTTATATAGCTCTCAAGCCGCAGCTCCTCTTCTCCCTCCACCTGTTTACGGACAATCCTCATAAACTTATACTGAACAATGTAATAGCATGTATATATATTGAAACAATAAGGAAACAATATTTACAGTAAAATATGGACAGTAAACAATAGATGAACAATCTTTGCAAACTTTATTATAAACAAAAGAAAAATACAAATGCCAAATCAACTATAAAAATTCACAAGCTCGACAAAAATAAACTTTATCTATCTACACAAATAAAAGAAAAGAACTAACATGAAGAAGGTATATATA
>NW_027109057.1:82991-92793 GCF_000696795.3 Halyomorpha halys
TATTTCTGTCTTGTTTATGACTTCTTCTACTTTCGCAACATTCTGTACTACCTTTCAGCACTACTCATTATATATATATATATATATATATATATATATATCTTCTATATATATATACAATAGTCACAAATAAACTAAAAAAATAAAGCAGAATATATAACCACATTTCGTGTAAGCGGCTCTAGCGGTGGCAATATTAGGACACTCCAGTTTGTATGTTGCCATTACCGAGAGTTTTAACTGCTGAATATGGATGGTTCTCCTTTCTGTAGGTTCTCTGACGCTTTCTATAGTAACAATATTATGTTCTCTAATGAATATCACCGTATAAGGGTCCTCATGCCTCTGCAGCTCTTTCTCTATATTAGTATTTACTTTTATATACTACATACCATCATCCAATATTTAATTGACACATTAGATTTCAGACAGCTAGGCTATTCTCAAACGCACAAACAGACCGTTTTTTGTGATATTTACTGGGACTCAAGAGACCTCAAAACGTGTATTTTTCTTGAACTCGAATTCGATATTTTGCGCAATCGCAATACTTCTGCTTACTACTTTATATATAGGTAATTGATAGTAAAAATACAAATCAAAAATTATAATAGTTTATGAGACGAAAGACCATTCAAAATAAGAGTAGATTAAAGAATAAAAATAGAAGACTTCTTTTTTTAGTAAGTACCTTTAATTTCCAAGAACAGAATGACATTGCGTAGAGGCACATGTTTAGCTTTGGACGAAATCTCGTAAATTATCTGCATTACCTTTTACCACGGAATGACATACTTTCTACCTTTGGTTGGAACTAGATCAAAAATTAGGATGGTACCATATTACCAGAACATCTAGTGCCTTGAATTAGTTCCTAGTTCTAAATTTAATGAGGAAGCTGACGAACTGATGCTCCACTAACCCAATGATTATGAGAATAAGCTGGGGAACAATGACAGACCGGTCGGATAATCCTTACTGACGCTGGCCTATTAGTTGCGAGCTAGCCCATAGCCATCTCGGAGTCTAATTTCCCGACGTGAGAGTAGCGTTCAGTTCATGGAAAACCCTATCTCCATTCCCCTCGAAAATGAACTTCCGAATCTGAATCTAATTAGGCCCCGCAAGTTTTCCCGTCGGATTAGTCTTAATGAACATCACCTAATAGCTATGATGAATGGTTCTTCTGCTTCGGTTCCTTCTCAAGTATATTTAAATAAAATTCAATTTGGGATTCAGTAATTTATTACGTATTGAGAATGCCGATGAGGATTAGGAATATTTTTATTTCTACTTACCTGTACATGAAATATGCAGTAAAATGAGGAAAATATTGGGATCCTGCAATACACGTTTAGAGTCGAAATAATCAAGTCTCGCAAAATGGTCTCTATGTGTATGTGGTCAGCGAACAAAATCAACTGCCCACATATACCTAATTTTGTTTACTTGAAATTATTAACCAATCCATATTTTTATTAGTTGTGAAAAATGGATAAATATAAACTAAGAAAGGATTTAATAATTAATTTAACCCGGCAGGAGTGTCCTACTTTTTGTCCCCTAAGAGCTGTCCGTGAGCATTTAGCTCATGTTAGACCATTTTTACTATTTTTTTTTATATAATTGGATGTGATTTTGACTTTGAAATTGAAATATTGAATAGTAACCCTTCCATCAGGGGCAGGAAAATCCAAATTTCGTAAAAGATCTAAGGATCTTCTTGCTTCGGCTCATGATTTACAATAAGAAACGTGTCCAGGTGTGCAAAATGCTGAAAAAAAAATTCACGTTAACTGATTCCGATTAAAAACCGTAAATCAATGTATAGTTTGCACCACATCTCCGATATTTCCCGTCGTACCTTCTCCTCCCTAAACCGTTTTAATTACCTTCGTCACCTACTTCCTTTTGAAACCCGTAGGCTCCTGGTTACTTCCTTAATATTGTGATTTACGAGGGTGTCTCTAGGGATCTCGAAGCAAAATTAAAATGCTTAATTAATTGCTTTGTATGATTCATCTTTGGGGTCCCCTGGGAGGCCTCTGTCACCCGATTTTATGAAGAGTTGAAATGGCTTTACCCCTCCTTCCGTCGTAAATATTTTCTTGCTTCCTTCCTCTATCAAGTTATCCAATCCCGTCGTCCATCGTACATATCTGATATCCTTCAATTTCAATCCTCAGTGCATTCCCGCAATACCCGATCACGGCCTTCAGACTTATATGTAACTGCCCATCGAACCACAGCCTTTGGTAGTTCTTTTCCCATCCGTTCCTCTTCCCTATGGAATTCTATTCCCTCTTTGATTCGTAGTTCTAATCCCCAATCTTCAAATCACGTATCTTCGACTACCTCTGTCCACCCAATTCAGGAAGAATAACAATTGAAAGTTTCAAATCAGATTTATATATTCTATGTATTTTATGTTTCAACTTTCGTTCATACTTGTAAATATGTATATTAGCATAAATTGTACCTTTCCATTTATTATTTTTAGTTTAATTGTATTTGAATTTTTATTTATTACCAGAAGTGTTATTCGTCTTATGTTTTATGATTAATTATTGTTGTTCATTTTTATCGTTTCAAATCCATTATTTCATTATATTTTATGACGTTTTATAATTTCGTTTTTATTTTGTATTGTCCTTAATGCTCTAAAGCATTTTGACGCCTGTATATTATTGTAAGGGATCAATCCCAGAATAAATAAAGAATATTATTATTATTATTATAGTTATTTATTCTTTAATATCAATAGGTCTTATTGTTATAGAAATTATTTAACAGGGCTTAAATAAGGAATTTCGAAAACATCTTCCTCTGAAGTTCCTTTAATAATGTTTATTAGGACTGAAAAACTAGTTAGTATTGTTAACAATAATAGATAAATACAAAAAATTAAAGAATTTGATTAATAACTGAAGGAATAAAAAGAAAAATCCGATACCGTCCGATCTCTTCAATTCACATTCATAGGCCTCGTTATCTTTTGTGTAACGGTAATATTCACGGCAAGAATAAAGTTCAGTTCATTATTTTCACCCCGAAAACACTAAAATACGATTTTTTATAAGATGCGAAAATTGTGTGGTATGCACACTATACCTAATTTTTCTTTTAAAACAGACCCCTGGCGTGATACGCAAAGGGAAAGAATTTTGGCAAAATAAATACCATCAAAATATTTTAAAAAAAAAAGAGAGAAGTGAAGGTAAGGCAGTGGATGGAAGAATTGAGGTTACTGGAGATTTTATGGAAGAAGGATGGAAGAATTGAGGTGACTGGAGATTTTATGGAAGAAGGCCGGAAGGAATTGAGCTGGAGAAACCACCAATCGAATGAGGACCTTGAATGATAGATACTTGTAGATATTGAAGGACCTGAGCTACGAAGTTCGAAGTGAGCTGTTGATAAAAAATCGCTGAAGGTCTTGAAAAATTTATCTGTTAGGTCAGAGAGACACTTTTCGTGTATATCATTAAAAGAGAAGGTCAATAAAACAACAATGAATTATTATTTAAGCTAGTATATGAGCGAGATATACTTAAACAAAGGCACAACACCTTTCAACTTTATATTACAATCCATCATAAATACTGTCTCAGCTAGTTGGATGTTGTTAAAAAGGCTATTGAATGTTCTACTATAAACAGATTTTAGATTTTCTCATTCTTTTTAAGAATAAGGGAAATGGAGGACAAAGAAAAGCCATGTTTTATTCATGCGAGTCCGTTTCCATAGGAAACTGCTCCTTACAACTCCGCCAGAATAAACGTCAACTAAATAAGAGGCTTTTGATAGTGGAGCATAATAAACAAATATAAAAAAATTATTGGTAAAAATAATCTGTCCAATCATCGGAGTTTGTTTCTGATATACATCATATTGCATTGTAATAAAAAAAAATAAACTAACTGTCACAGCTGGACTCGTACCTGATCCCGTGGTTTCAAAGCTCAGTGCCTTGAAGAGCACTGAACTATCCCAATAGTATCAACAATTTAAAAATCTTCTACTGCATTTTATAATTTATATGATAATTTAGAGGTAGATTTCTCTTTTACAGAAGGTCCTGAAATATGTGACTTCCAATGCTTTATGGTCCTCGGCATCGTAGGACTGTCGGTGGTCAGTGTACTGGGGGTTTCAGTCTACATCATAGCCTACAGGTAATATAACACTTGTCTTAGAATGTTTACTTATAGAGTTTATTAATCTTTCCGTGACATTACGATCGCTCTTCCAGAGGTTGCAACTTCAGGAAGAAAGGAAGAGAATCCAACAGAGAGTATTCAGTTCATGCTCTTCTTCCGATCCCAGGACCAGAGGCACGTACTCCAGTGGAACCCATCTCGAGCAATCAGGTACGAAATAGTATAGATTCAACAAAGTTATTGATCAAGCTCTGTAGAATTCCTTCTTGTTGTTCATTGGTTTTAGCCCTGCTTACACTATGATAATGTCTGGTAAATCAAATGAATCAAGACAATTTTTTACTTTGGAATCAATATAGGATAAAATATTATTAAAAACAAACAGGTAGCTTTTCCTTATAAAGCTAATGATTTTTTATGGTAAAGCTATAAAGTACGGTACACCGAACTGCAGCTTTTGATAGATCCTTCCTTATCAGATCCTCTTTCTTATGGACTTCCATCCGTTGGTCCAATACTCTTCCACTTTCAAAGCCTGATTATTCCATCTTATTCGATCCATCCAGTTCCAAAAAAAAAAATAGATGTCCCTTATTTACATCCTGACTTTATACAAAAAAAAAAATACGCTTTTAATTAGTATTACTACAATAAAAATGCATACTTTTATAATACTTAAGTTATTAAAATCATAAGTTCACTTTTTATTTATTTATTTTTTGTTTAAAGACTTAAAAGTTACTCCATTATAATTTGTTTATGTGTTAATTATTTTTTTTGTTTATTTGTTACTCTAAGGATCTAAAGCCCACCTATTTTTTAAGTATTATTCTTAAGGGGTGTGTCCTGGAATAAATAAAGAATTAATAATTATCATTATTAAAACCAAAAAGTATATAAACAATAAAATAACGTTATTCATTCATCTTTGGTGTAATCACTGTAGGGAATGACTTCGTTCACATTTACTTTTGGGTGGAATTCTCTATCAAGACATTGGGGAGGATTTTGGCCTAATTGAGAATGTCGACCCAAATTACTTTGTATAGATATTTTGAGATAACATATCCTGGAATGATCGGATAATAACAGATCTTACACATCTTTTTCCACAACGAACCGGATATCTAGCTGATAGATAACAGCCAGGGAAGAGACAGCAAGCAATGACTCCCGTGAATGCTAGTAATAAAAATACCAACACTAACAACGTCAGAATTGAAGGTGATTTGCGAACTAGAAGAGATGACAATATTACTCATTACGATACCATGTAACGATTATTCAAGAATTTACGTGACATTATTTTAAAAAAGATGGGGCAATTATGGAGAAATCAAAATATGTATTATTTTTTTTCAGAAATAACAAAATGAGTAAAACATTGACCTAATAGACTTTTGGCTGGTGCTAACTTCTAAACAAAAACCTATTTTTACTTCAATTTACGTTATAAATAAATAATAATTCTAGTCTTTTAGAAGTCATTGACTTTTGGAACTCATATAAATTAAGAAAATTGTCGTTACTGAGAAGTATAGGCGGGCCGTGGTTCAAAATCCTTTTCTTTAATTTGTCATCAAGTTTTAGTCAATCAGTCGTCAGTCATGAGAGATCCTCTAATAATAATATTTAATTTCAAATATTTATTTTTAATTATTCATGAAAATAATAATTAAATTAATAGTAATGAATATAATTCAATAATGCCAAAATAATAATAATAAATAAATATAGAGAAAGAAAAGATACTTAAACCAAATATTGATATTTCAATAAAAAAAATATTAGAATATTTTTGCTAATCCAGATATCGATATTATCAACAATGCTGAATATTGAAATGAATAAGAAATCATCAAAATAAAACATCGAAAAAACATGTTTTAGCTTTTCATAAAATGTTTCAAGTTTCTTTCATAAAATATCAATATTTCTATAAAATAAAATTTCGAAATATCGTGTCTAATCATCGATATTGATATTAATAACAATATAAAATATAGAAAGCAACATGAATTTATCAATTTAAAATATCGAAAAACTGTTTTTCTCATTTCTATAAAATTTTCTTAATATTTTAAAACTAAATATCGATATTTCGATGAAAAAATATCGGAATATTGTTGCTAATCATCGATATGGATATTATCAGCAATGCCGAATATCGAAATAAATATGAACTTATTAAAATAAAAAAAGTATAAATATACTAGATATCGTTCTTTAGAAAACGATACTAGATATAAAAAAATATGAACTATACAAAAAATAAATTGAGGATACACAAAACTATATTGAAAGTAAATACAAAATGAAATTTAATGGCTTAGGGCAAGAATGTGACAAGCCTCAATTTTAAAGACAAATAAATTTTTTGTAAATGCTCCATTGTTTCTCTATGAAGTAATTTATCGTGCTAGTTTGCCTAACACCATAATTCAAAAAATTTATATTTTAAGAAATTTTCCACTAATATTTTCCTTGACCTAATTTTTTCTTCCCATTTAACTCTTGATCTTGCCCTGCCCCAAGTCTTCAAATGATAATAAAAAAATTAAGAAAATGGAGCATAAGTATAGTAAATAGTAAATGAAGATCAAAAAGTAAATAAAAATAAGAAAACCGAGGAGTTTTTCCAAGTAGTTGAAGAGAAGTTCTCAGAGTAACCCTAGTTAGAATGTACAGTTCAAATATAAATTATAAATATATATATTTATTATAAAGATAATATTATAGAAGTATCTTATAGCTAGACAGAAGGGTCAAAAACCCTCATAAAGAGGATGTAGGAAAAGGATATCAAGTGGACCTATAAGACACAGGATACCAAAATAACAAAGGTTGGCTTGTTAGGTTAACAAGTGGCATGTTTGGATTTATGGGATCTCTTGACACATATAGTGTCTGCTTAGCTACAATTTGTTTCAGAAGTCACTTTATGACTGACACGTGAGGCTTAACCAGATAACTAGAACAAAATACTTCAATAAAATTGAGTCTTCGCGATTCAACACATAGTAATTTGATTTTCTCAACAAAAAATTGCCGCTGGCGTATATCACCCTTTGAGCGATATGTACTCCCCCCCCCCCCCTCGGGCTTAATATTGACCATGAAACCATTTTAATTCTCAAAATTAACCAAACACTAATCGTTTTCATATTGAGGTAAGCTGTTTTAATATAATAACAGCAGTTTTAAATTAAACAATTAGTAATTTTACCGAAATTCCAAATAAATTCAAACTCCCGCCCCCTCCCTCCCGGTATTGGAGTGGAGGGCGCAGAAAGCATTGCTACAATACTGGTTAACCTTCCATCCATAATTTCAGTGATGAGCTAGGCTAGCCACATCCAAACATAAACCATTTTACGAAACTATTATGTTTAAACTTAGGACTATATTTTTTGTTAAATATGACAGGAGTTTTATGTTAAAACAGAAGACATAAAAACATGCATATAATTCTGTTGAAAATTAAGTTTCGTAATTTTTCACGATCTCGATAATTGCTATTGCTAATTTATATTTTATGTACAGGTATTTATAATAAAATAAAAATTTATGTAACAATTGCATACATATAACTCCTATATGTATGTATTCAATAACTTATTTCGTCAGGGGGGTATGAAAAAAAAAAAGTAAAAATCGATAATTTAACAATTAATGATAATTTTTTTTACAATAATCACGTTTGTTTTTTATTGAAATGTGATCTAAAATCTGTTAAAAATAAATCGCTACTTTGCTTGAGTAGTGACACTATTAAAAAAAAATTATTTTTCAGATTTTCGTTGAAAATGTTCCACCTTTGAAAACTTAAAATTCTTTTCATATTGAAATTCCATAGAATATTTTTTTTCAGTAATTCGTAATTTACACAAACACATTGCAGACACATCAACTTATAAAACACAGGAAGAAAGTTTTACACTTAATTAAAAATAAACATATCTTATATTTCAACTAAAAAAATAGCATTATTTCTGAAGAAACACATTTGTGGGTGCAGTAGACCAAATTAATTTATATTGGATGAAAATTGAAACCTTCTCAGTAAATACAACAGTACAAAATTATTTTTAAATAAAATAGAATAAAAACCATATATATTTTTTTTTATTTATTGCTATTTACAACTGTACATTATAATACATTTAGTAAATTTGATCTTAGTTAAAATGGAGTGTTGGGTGAGTAAAGAAACTACCCATTGGTAGCACTCTAAATATTTTATTTAATTAAGAAAGATTTCCCTCAATCAAATTCCATTTCCTTATCTTAAATAATAAAATCATTAACAAATGCTAGAACCGAACAAGTTTCACTTCTAGCGGGTGGGTCACCCACATATTTTTAATGATATATAATAGATAAATTTTAATTATTTTTTCACCAAAATAAGGTCATTCTCAATACCTTTATTAGAATACTTTATAGAAACAATTTTTTTTTTTGTTTTTTTATAAATTATATATATATATTTTTTTTTAAGATGGATAGGACAACTTTTTTTTCTCTCTTTGTACCTAACTCAATTTTTGAACTTTTTTTGAATTTTTTGAATGTGATTTAAGAAATGTAATAGTTTTTTAATTGATTACTTCCATGATAGCCTAATCTGCCATCATTCCCCAATTGGGTTAAATTAATGTTTTTCATTTTCAACTATTTTTATGTGTTATTCCATAACCTGTTGTGTTCTGTTATACAGTATGAAACAGATCCTAAATGGGAAATTCCTAGAGGAAGACTAATGGTAGAAGAATGTCTGGGTGAGGGCGAATTCGGTCGGGTGCTGAAAGCAACAGCAAGGGACCTTCCTGGAAGTCCAGGTAAGGAACAAACTTTAATTGAAACCATTAATTTCATTAAAAAAATAAATAAAATATATGGAATTTGTCTAGAGTCTAGGAAGAGCTGAGAAAACCAAATTTATGAAAGAACAATTATATTTACAGGAAAAGTTTTGAATTAAACAAAAAGGATGACTAGTAATTTTCAATAGTACAACCAGAAATGTTTTTTTAATATGACCCTTAACTAAACAAGAAAATTCAAAAACCAAGAAGATAAAATATTAGGCATTATCAGGGTTAGCTAATATTAGATAAATAGAATAAATAAAAATAAGGAGTGGAGTGGTTCTGTGAGTAAGGCACTGTGCTACTAATTGCAAAGATCCCATGTACACCATCCCACACATATAACTCAGTTAGGTCTCATTTATATTGTTCATGAATTTAATGGAAAATATTTTTCAACACATGACCAAATCAAATAAAATAATTTAAACCACATATGCAATTAGGAACCGAACAGTGTTTTTGTGAAATTAAATTGTTGCATAAGCTATACCCCTGACCCTTCTTAGTTTGTAGAAGAACTTATTTAGTAAATAATAATTCATAAGTGACTTACGATAAAGAAATATGATCTAACATGCAATTTGGTAAATGTATGTAAATATTTCTGTCTTGTTTATGACTTCTTCTACTTTCGCAACATTCTGTACTACCTTTCAGCACTACTCATTATATATATATATATATATATATATATATATATCTTCTATATATATATACAATAGTCACAAATAAACTAAAAAAATAAAGCAGAATATATAACCACATTTC
>NW_027109057.1:92843-99885 GCF_000696795.3 Halyomorpha halys
TATATATATCTGACTCATATATAGGTATATCTTTCAATGTACATATATGTATATGCAGTCATAATTTTTTTCATTATGACTGCAGTCAGTTATATTTTTTTTAAAATCAATTTCAATGTCAAAATATTAAACAATAATAAAAATAGATTGTAGGAGATGTGCTGGGTTGTGGAAGTGAGAGGTACACAATAGTACAAAACTATTTATTAGTAACCAACGTTAAGCCCGACTTTGCAAAACTTCAGAAAGGCTAAATGAGAAAAAAATTCAAACATTGTAAAATATAATAAAACAATTAGAATATAAATAGAAAGAGGTTAAAATATTATATAAAAAATAAATAACTCAATAAACTAAAGAAATATAATCTGTCTTCCATTAATAAAAATATTTTATCAATATAACTAATAGCAAATAAGAGGTATATTGAACAAAAAAAAAATTAAATTAGAAATTAAGAATTTAATAAACAAACACAAAATATTTCATTAGTTTTTAGAATTTTTTGTAAAACTTTAAATTAGAAAATCATGAACAATTCGGATTTAACAAAGAAACAGAAAACTAATTAACATAAAATTTATGATCAGAAGTTTCACAAACAAAGGTTAAGGATAAAGATTATTATTGATGAATACTTTTTAATCCTCTTCATTCTGTTTTTGTAATTACCTAAGACTTCAGGTGGCTGGAAAGGTATATGCATGTTTTCTAAGTAGTGGCATTTGTACAACGGTTTATATTTCATTCTTCTAACAATAAAGGTGTAGCCTCAAATGTCTTGATGAAACAAGGTATATGATTATTCATTATCATTCATAGAATCAATTAAAAGTAACTTTAAAAGAGGGAGAGAAGATTGTACAAAGATGAATTTCGAATTACTTTCTCCTTGAATAATAATCTTTGATTCATTATTTTAAGAGAGGACCAATGTCTCAAACACTGATTGCACTACAATATTGACTGAAGGAGATTACTCAAAAACCATTTTAGATGAACTAATCAATTATATAAATTCAGTTTCGTAGATTTCTTGTAATAAAAAAATAATAGCCTCATTATAAATTATGTTTATCATAAAAAAAACAAAACAATATTTCTTTGAGAGAGATTTCATAATCATCATTCCAAATTGGAATAAATGTATTAATTTAAAAAATAAGCAGTTTGGGTTAAGATTTAGAATACATCATTAAGGATTTGGATTTGAATGATAATAAACGATAAGACACTGGTTATTCGGCTCTACTCACTTCTCAAATTAATTTTTAAATGGCATAATAATGTACATACATAACAATTATATTTTTTAAAAAAAAAGGATAACTTATGAGAAAAGTTATTTTCCAAAATACAACAGTACAATATATGAAGTTTTTTTATAAATCTGAAAAAGTTCAAAGGTAACAAACAATATAATAAAAAAAAATTTTAATTAGTTACAATAGTACAGTCTTAAGAGAACAATGTCCAAATGGGACATTTCAATAAACAGACCAGAGAGTTCCAAACACAGGAGGAGCCAATGATGTGAGTTCATAGAAATATTAATATTTAATTGAAAAAATATCAGCCCATATAATTATAATATTGACAATCAGAGCATTACATAGTAAAGAGCTGTAATTAATTTTAACATTTCCTAATTGTGTAATATAAACATAAAATTAATAGGAAATTGTGTAAATAGGATAAGGGGAAAATACTAAATAAATGTTAAAAAGGAAGTCTGGATTGCTTTGGCACCAATTAAAGTTGAATGCTGATTTCTAACCTAGAGAGTAAAGAATATATAATTTTTAAAAAATGGAAAATAAAAAAATTAAGAGTAACAAGAATCATACTCCATAATTGAATTTATATCAACTAACACAAAACTAATAAATTCTTGAACACTAAATGACAGAAATATAAGGTTTTAAGTAATTTGATGAGTTATGAAACCAGAGTTAATTAATAAATTAACATTGAAAAAAGTTATATTGAAGTGCTATATTTAGTAGTACAGTAACCAGTCTTAACTGTGTGAAGTATTTCATCGGTAGGTTTTTTTTCCACTATTTTTTGTGATTCAATGGCTGAGTTTGTGTTACCTGCTGAACTGATCAGCACCCAACTCATTTTATAATTGAACATATAACATTATATATAATTCTAATGCTATGTTTAATCTTACGATTATCCTGAGAGGTAAACACGAGAGTGACTTGGTCTGTTTATCCTAATATAATAATATAATATAATATTCTCAATACATATCTTGCCAAACAAATAAAAAGTTAATTCATTCATAAAATACATATTTACGATACCAAGTCAAAAACTGGTGTGCTGTTAACTGTTTCTTCACGATGATACCACAATCTCATGAGTAGATAATGACTGTACAGAGCTTATTATAAAAAAGTAAAGTATGATGTGTTAGATGTAGACCGCAGGTATTGTATGAGAAGATGGTTAGGGGATGGATCAATGAAAACCACTAATAAAACTTAATTTATATAAAGTACTTATATAAGTTTTACCTATAAATAATAAGTGCTATTTTTATAAACTGAGTTTCACTTATATGTGTTTTTCATTGATCAAACCCCTAGTCATCTCCTAAAAAATAAAATGAATGAAACAATTGTAAAACAAATAATTTTGTCAGTGTTTTCTGAAGTAGCATTAGGTCGAAATTCAACATCTTTTAATTTTAAAAATACACAAGATACTTTTATGTAAGCAATGGTAAAATGTAGTACAGTAGAAAATAAAAAAAATAATCAAGATTTCACAAATTTAGTGTCTGATTTCAAAAAGTTAAAAAAAAAAAATCAATCTCTTCCATTTTCGTGTGTCACTCTCCTAAGCCATATTCTATAAAACATTGATGAATATGGGGTTGATAGTTCAGCTGTACACAACATGAGTTGCAAGAAAAATTCTTCCAGCATGGAACTATTTACACAATTATGACATATGAATAATTCAGAATTAATTTTTAATCTTAATTGATTTTGGTATTGTTTTCAATGATATGAAGATAAACTACATCAATTATATTATTATACTTTAAGTATAACCCAGTAAATACTCCCTTACTAACTTATTTAGGACAATACTTTAGACTTAAGTCAGCTATCTAGACCACCAACTGCAATAAATTACACATAGTGAACTAGATAATGGATAGAATGCCCAAAATGTTGCTCTGAATAAAGAATAACTGTGTAAATAAAGAACAGTCGGAAGTTATTCTTGAAATATATCATAGTAAATAAGTACATACCTCAGTCAAAATTTAAATTAACTGTACCTTTATAAGATGATTTTTTTATCCAACACATCGTCCAAATATTACGAAAAAAATTATCTACTATATTCTGCATTTGAAAAAAGATTTTTCTTGACCCCTCAAAATGAATTGTCCCTCCAGGTAAGATTCAATAGAGGAAAACCTTCAAATTGTCTGATTAGTGGAATACGTGATCAATTTATGTTGCATTGAATCGCATTTGATCACTTTAACCATTATCATGACAATACAATATTACATACTTTTTTCTGAAACTGTCAAAAAAGATAACAGTTGATTTCAAAAACTGAATCTGATAAAAAAAATCTACTAAAAAATTAGTATAAACTAAAAATTAGTTCATTTTCTAAAAAAAAATAGGAGCAGTCATTAAAAGCTTAGAGAAGAAAAGACAACAATCTAACAGTATCTATGAAAACATTGAAATGATACTTATCTGTTTATTTCAAACTTATAGAGTAGGATTCATTGATAATTTCGAAATCTGAACTTTGTTGTTCAAAAAGTAAATATACTTAAGAGGAAATATTAAAAAGATAGAATTAAAATGATTTACCATTTAAGTTATCAAGTACTATATGGAATCCTCTGTTAGAATTTCCAACTCAAATTTTAATAATTAAAATATTCATAGTTCATTATTTGTATTAAATGAAGACCCCAATTAAATAATCTTTAAATGGAAAATTAGCAGTTTGTTATTTGATCCCTATAGTTAAATAGGTAAAAACAAAACATATAAGTAATGTTAGTTTAAAAAGATTTTAATAATCATTCATTCACACGATAATGGCATAGATAAATGTAAATATGGAAAGAAAGAGGCTATATTTGTCATACTTTTGAAATAATGGCTATAGCAAAAATGAAAAAGATGAGGTTAAAAATACATATTAACATGCTCAAAAAAAGATATGGGAATAAATAAAGTAGAAACAAAAAATATTTATTAAAGAACTTTTATTACATGGACAAATTAAGTTAAAATTTCATAAAACAAAGTTCACTTCTATGTTATCACAGTAGAAATGATTTGATTTTAATACAATATCTTGAAAACTCGCCTGAAGAATATCGCCCTCTTTCATAACTTTAGAAATCTCCATGGGTAACTATTCCAGTCTTATCAAACACAGCAAGGCATAAAATTAAAATAATCTTCTTTAAGACATCTAATAGTACTTTAATTTTTATACAGCTTATATCATTAGTTCTAGACAAGAATTGTTTTATTTTATAAAACATTTCATGTTTAATGTGCTATTACATTCTTATAGAAAACGTGTCATCATCTTGTTTTCAATAATAACAAAAATAATGACAAGGTTTAGAGTATAAATCGCATTCCATTCTGGATGAGAGAATAATATATTTTTTCTTGTATGATGAAGTAGTTAGTTTATACAAAGCTTAAATTATTTTATTTTTATTTTTTAATTTAATATAAAACAACTATATTCTTATTGGCTCATTTTTTATTAACATATGTTCTAAAACCAGAGAACTATTTTTTTAGAGTAGATTATAAACTGTGCATGGAACTGAACTTTAAACAATTTATAATGGATACTAAATTTAGCCTACAAGCCACTATATAACCTTTAACTTTAAAGCTGATATAAGTATTGACTTACAAACCATCCATTAATAATTCCATCAGGAAAAAATATAAATCAATTTTACAGTTAATCTTATTTAATGATAAGAACAGTAGAAATTTAATATTACAGAAAACATTGTAAGAAATGAGCGAGAACTAATGGAATAGACAAATCATTTATTTAATTCATTATGAAATGGCACTGACTCGTTAATTTGATTAACTTTTTATGCTTAATATAAACAGCTGAAAATCATAAATGCTTGTGAGCATTTGTCATTGTTCATCTGCTAATTAAAATAAATAAATCAATGATTTATCAGAATAAGTAGTCTTCAAAAATATCACTTCAGGTGAAATAACATTTCAATAAACAATTAGAAGACAAACCATGGAATGAACAAAATTAAAAATTACTAAAATCTGTAAAACAGACCTCCAAACTATTAAATAAATATAGAAAAGCACCAAATTAGTTGGAATCATATTCCTAAGCCTAATTAAAGCTTTCAGTTTAAATTTTAAAAACAGCTTTCAGTTTTCCTAGATTATTTATATCATGTTGTTCAAAACAGTATTGCTAATACATTATTGACAGGATCTTCAACTGAAATTCATTTAGGTATACCATGAAGTGAAAATCTTCATATAATTCTACGAATACATATTAATATGAAAAATATAACAAGTAAACTCTTACTCTTTAATAGGAAACAATTAATAGTGAAACTCAAAACAGTGAATCGATCAGACAGAAGAAAAAACATAACATAAGCAATCGAACAACTTATAATTAGTCAAACATAAACTAAATTAAATTAGTATATACATGAAACAAACAAGACAATCACACATTAAATCACTTACTTCAAAATTTAACATTTATATTGGAGTATTTATTAGCACTTTATGGTTGATTTTGTTTCAAGAAAAATTCAGTAATTTTTCTTTGCTGAGCAATATCAAGCTGCTTACTGAGGGCGTAGCGCTCTACTTCACCCAAATACTGTATATAATCTGTATTATGATCACCTTGAGCGGACATCCATAAGATCACTTTTCTTAAACTGTTAATTACTTCAGAAGTGGAAGGAAGATCTTCATAAGTGTCATCTTCTCTATCATTTATCGACTTACTATCATTGTCAAAATCCATATCTGGATTACAAGACCGAATATCTGAGTTTCTAATTAGACTCCAAGAATCTTCACTGGTACTCAGCTGATGACTGCTAGAAGACTCTAGATCATCTTGACAAATGCCAGTATCTACCTGTACAGACAGTCTCATTCTCTTGTTTTGGTCTAAAATACTTCTATCTACATAGGATAAGGGAAATGAATCGCCGACGATAACATCCATTGTATCCACAATACAGTCCAGTTTTCGCTTGTAACCACAATCCATTACGGCTTTACAGATTCTTAAGTTTGAAGAAGAAACGTTAAAGTACTTTGAGCAATTAGATTGAGCTTCTAAATGTACTTAAATTGCAAAATACGGCGTTAACGTCATAAATTCAGACTTGGGACATGATAGGTTAACGAAGGTTATCAGGACAAAACTGAGGAGTTGCGTAGTAAACGACTCTATCCGTATACACATAAAGAATACTAATTAATATAAATGTACATACAAAATTGAAGTCCACGGTAAATAAGAGTAAACTGCGGTTACGTGAACCTAGCTAGGCTTAGTCTTGTTATTGGCGGTTTCCATTAGCTACAGCCGGTCGAATATGGCGGACAGAACTGCCAATATACCCGCTCACTCGACACCTACGCATATGTTTTAATAAAATAATTTTTATTTTCATATAAAAAAAATTCATTAATAAAATTTTTACAGTCAACATTTATTTCATGGACAAACAGTATGAAGATATATCCGATGCAATTCAAAGTTTCCAGTTATATTAATTTGACTTTTTCAAATTTTTATTTTATTTAATTTGGAATTTACGCTACAGTTGTTTGTTTTTTCAATCAGAAGTTTATTCCTGTTTGAGAGATATTTAAATAAATCATATAATTCTAAATGAATCCATTTTTCAAACTTTTTTTTTTTTTTATTTGAACGATTGATAATCTTATCATCAACCGTTAAATGAACTGCAACTCAAAGTAGAATATATATA
>NW_027109057.1:99935-115974 GCF_000696795.3 Halyomorpha halys
ATTATTTATACCATATGATAATCCAAAATATATAATATAAAAAAGTACTTTAACAAGATGAGCACACGAGTGGTTCAGACCAGCATTAGTCAGTTTTAACACTTCAATAATCTAAATCTCAACAAATAGAGAGAGAGTGAGAGAGAAATCGAAAACTGCATTCATATAAACTGAATCAATAACATTTTTTTAAAACAAATATAAGACTTTTATAGTTTCTATAAAAGTTATTTTATTGTTGTACTTAAATCACAAATAGTTGAAATATTAGAGTTAGAAGGGAACAGTTTCACTTTCATTGGTTTTCACTTTAAAATGATCAATTAATCAGTTTGTATTTCTTTTCTTCATCCACTAGTACTTTGTTAAACAAGCATTTTTCTCTCCTGTGTTATTAAAATGGTTCCTTTAGTCCTAAACACTTTTTGGCTGCTTCCTTGAAACAAGTCATCTTCTGGTTACTGCCTAATATGTTATATAAAAATCATTTCATAGTTATTATATTGTTATATTTAGGCATAATTCTAGGAAAGAACAATATTAGTAAAGATCTAGAATAATCTAAATAATTTATATTCAGGTCTAATTGAGGTGTTGCATTCCAAAACCAGTCAAGTTCATTTTCAAAATTATAATTTATTTATTTAATTAACAGTTTAGGTACTAGATTATCACTAGTTCAAAGATTTGTTTCCTCGAACAGTTAAATAACACGATTTAACTGTTCTTAGAAACAATGTATTAATTTCAAAACACTATTTCCAAAACTGTTATTAAAAAAATTGAATGAACTAGACTAGTTTTGTTTTGATTTTACCACAATTAAAAAACAGAAGCTTATTTTAAAAAAACATCCATTTGATTATATATAATCAGTTTGTTTACAAGTAAAGTAATCTTGATCATTTAGGATAGGAGTAGTATTATTATAAAATTGTTGGTAATTTTGATGACACTGGTTAATTTTTTATAGGCTTTACAACCGTGGCTGTGAAAACATTAAAGGATAATGCAGGATCCTCAGAGCTCGATGATCTAATGTCTGAATATCAACTGCTAAAAGAGGTTTCTCATCCTAACGTAATAAAACTGTTAGGAGCGTGTACAGCTTCTGGTGGTCCCATGTACATAATAATTGAATTCTGTGGGCTTGGTTCCTTGAGGTAAGTCTGATCATTTAGAACTAATTTAAGTTACTGTTGTAAAATTGAATTTAATTACATTGGATAATAAGTATGTTGAGTTTAATATTTCCTAAATATTTAAAGTTAAACAAAACCTTATCAAATATTTTTATTTAATAAACACATTTAGGATTATTTCCTTAAATAAGTGGAAAAGAATTTTGTATATTTTTGCAAGTGAAGCAATTAATATAAAACAAAAGTAAATAATGAAACATTATCAGTTATGCTATTTCTATTTGGTCAATTTTTTCTTGGCTATTAATGTAAAATGTACAATTTCTTATTAATTTATCAGCGTTAATGTTATTTGCTAATATGTTCTAATGAAGCTTATATTATCAAAATGCTGACTGGTTAGTTATCAACAGTCATTTGGTAGACTTGAGAATTTCATTTAAAATATTCAAATAACTCATTAAATATTTGTTCCTCTTTTTTCTTAATTACTTTTTACTGCTAACAAGTCATCTGAATTTTTTCTAATTAATTTCACTAACATTATAATTAGTGGCATGAGCATGGTTTTGGAGTCCCGAGACAGCTGAGTGCTCTAAGCTTCTTATTCAAAATTTGAACATATGACTGCTTGTTGTAACTAATAGTACAATGTTAGTTATTAATTGTATTGTAACATATAATGTGATTTAATACTGTATTTTATTTTTAATTAGTATTAATGTTATTAAGAATATTTCCCATCTCTGATAATCTGAAGCCTCGGGATTAGATTTGTTGCCACCTGTTATTTAGACCCCTGATTGTAATTTTAATAATTAAAAAGTCAAGTTTCTTCCCGCTGTAAAATCATAATTAATAATTTATATCAAACTTTAAAATAATAACTTATGGTCATAATTTCAGAGAATCTTGTTTGCCTAGGTACAAGGTCAATTATTAAAGGAACAATTCTTAATCTGAAACCCAATATACATTATTTTGTATTGATAGTTTTTAAATTTTATTTATGTAGGGCTTATTTAAGAAGACATAGAAACATAAATACAAATTCTGAAGCGATTAATACTATTCACAAAGTGAATGATATCAGCCCAAGGGATATTTTGAGTTTTGCATGGCAAATTTCAAAAGGAATGGCCTACTTAACAGAGATTAAGGTAATCTTAAATCTTACTAACTCAAATCAGTAATTTAATTAAACTTACTCATAAATAAACTATATTTGGATTCCATTTATAAACTATATTTATTTTTTTAAATTATGAAGATGGTCTGGTGTGCAGACAAAAGAGTATAAGTAAATAGCTGTTAACTATTCTTCTTTCTCTTTTGACCACACCCCTGACTATCTTCTTCATAATTTGAAATTATATGGTCAATTATCTACATATATATAATTTAATATATTTGTTTTGTTTTGTTAATAGCTTGTCCATAGGGATTTAGCTGCGAGAAATATTTTATTGGCCACTGGAAAAGTCTGTAAAATATCAGATTTTGGTCTGACTAGGGATGTATATGAAGATGACACATATCTTAAAAAAAGTAGAGGAAGAGGTTGGTATAGCTTAAAAATAGTATAGTAGTATACTATAGATAATCAAAATACACTAATATTTTGAAATTCAGTTTAATAATATGATATCAGAAATAGTATACTATCAAATAGAAGAATGAAAAAATTATCCTAGATGCTATAAAATTCTAGACCAAGAGTTATATGGTTTATTACTTCTAGAGTGAAGGACATTCATTAGTGAAACAAATGTTTCCTATATTCCATATTGGTAAATGGATAGATGAACAAATGGAATAACAAATGGCCCAAATCTACAAAATTAAAATAACAATTGTTAATTATCATACAAATACCTGTGCTTTAGTTTTTTTTATTATTTATACCATATGATAATCCAAAATATATAATATAAAAAAGTACTTTAACAAGATGAGCACACGAGTGGTTCAGACCAGCATTAGTCAGTTTTAACACTTCAATAATCTAAATCTCAACAAATATGAACACGAAAATATTTAATTGAAACCGTTTTAGAATTCTTTGAGAAAACTGAAGTGAACATTTCCACTCCATTACTACAGCAAACTAAGCTTAGGGATAAATTAATAGAAAATTTGATAAAAATTTAGGAATGAAAATAGAAAATTTATTGATAGAGTAAAGATGCTAATACTAAATATTTTAAAGAAAAATAGTTAACATACTGAAACATTTTTGTAAAATGTACTTTCCCAAAGATTAAAAGGCTGTAACACATTAAGGACATAGTTTGTTCATCTGTCCCTTTTACCAAATTATTGTAAACATACCATATGAGCGTGATGGGTTAACATACACTAATTGTTTATTTTTTATTATTTTATAATATTGTAGATATTACACCTCTTGTTTAATTATTTTTTGAAAGATGAAAAAAGGAAAAATTCGAATACGTTTTCTAGTAGCAAACTGTTATTTGTCAATTAGTGACAACTATGTGCCTGTGGTTCTGATGTGCTCTGAAGCAGACCATGTTAAAACTAATCATTATTTATAGCTAGTCACATAACATAAAGATTCCATGAGCTGTTTAAAAAATAGAAACAAAAGCTGTGAAGAATGGAAGCTAAAGTACACATTTTTATTTTTCAAATTTTAGTACCTGTAAAGTGGATGGCTCCAGAATCACTCAGCGATCACATTTACACCAGCAAATCTGATGTTTGGAGTTTCGGGATAGTGTTATGGGAGTTAGTAACACTAGGTTCGTCGCCATACCCTGGAATCGCAGTGCAAAACCTCTATCATCTTTTAAAGAGTGGATATAGAATGCAAAGGCCACACAACTGTTCTGAACAGCTGTAAGCATTTATTTCTTAAATCTTCAAATGAATTTACTAAGACACCATCTTTTATAAAACAGGTTTTTAAATAATGTATACAATCACAGTCATTAATATTTTATTTTACTCTTCAACTAGTGTATACATACATATCGGGATTATACATCCCATCTTCAGATTAAAATTTCTATTAAAATCAAATATTAACTAATAAAAAACGATCAAAATGACAAAGAAAATCATTCACACCACATATCCACAATTTCTTTAAATAAAACTATATAATAATAAATATTTTTATAACAATTTTATTATAAATTAACATATATTTGTAATATTTAAGTGCTAATTCATTACCCATTTTCAAACATCCTCTTCACCCATTTTATTATTAAAAAATATTTTCATATTGTTACATATTCATATTTTTTTTTATATATTCATATTTTTATAACTCATGGAACTATTTTTATACAATAAAAATATAATCCTAACAGTAATATACTTTTGAAAAAGGAATTTGGGTACAAAATTAATTTATATATTTTAAATTTCAAAAGCTCTGTAAAATAATACAGCGGAGATGAGATAAAAAAAAATGTTTTTTAATTTATTACAACATGAGTATGAGCTATATACTATTAAGTTAGGTAATTGTAAATTGGAGCTTAGCAAACTAGACAAAATTTTCTTCCAAAACCAATATCATCTGCATTAGGTAAAACAGTTTGAAGGGATCTTTCAAGCTGCAAAATAACGTACAGCTTCGTTTTGGGCTGAGATCTGCTTCGCTTTGTAAAAGAATATGACATGAAATTCTGTCTCCACAAAGTATCGCTGTTTCCAACCAAAACTATTAAAAATTGCTACAATAAACTTCTTATTTATAATAAAATATTTAATATAGGAGTGACAAATAAATTTTTTCTATAAAAAAATAATAAATAAATACATTTTTTATGAATAATAAGTTTATTATTATGAAAGTAGTAAACTAAATGGTATAAAAAAAAAACTTCACAGTGATTTTAACAATTTTTGTTATTTTATATTATATATTTTTATTATTTTAAGTAAATTTGTCTAAAAAAAAAAATTAATTAATTTACACATTTCAACAAAAATTACAACATATCAATTGTCTCCTTTGCAGCAGATAATCATACCACTGTCTAAATAACGTTTTTTGTTACTTTGGAGGTCCACTTTAACCTCCTTAAATATTGCTGAACATATCCTTCATATCAATATCCTTTATAAGAGCATTGTTCCATTCTGATCTAAAACTAGAAAATGTCACTTAAAAATCAATGATGTAACATGTAAAATTATTGAATATGAAATTAAACAGCCTGAATATTCCATTTTTTATAAAATGTCATAATTAAAAACCCCAAAAAGTAAATTGATTTTTTTTTTTTTTTTCAAAATGCTAATAAGATGGGTAATATACAAAGACTTGTTGAGGGTAGAAATGAAAAAAAAAAATTTTATTGTCTACAAAACAAGTTCATAAAAGAACTAGCTACTTTAAAAAAAAAAGTTTTTATTTTATTTTTAAAAATACATATACTAGGCTTCTAGATGAATCATTTAAGTTTGAGATGGCATTTTAGATTGTTATTATTTACTTTCTAGGTATGAAATAATGAATGAGTGCTGGAGCGGAAGTCCATCCGAGAGGCCTTCATTTGCATATCTTGTCGATAAATTTGAACGCATGCTTGAAGATGGTTCAGATTACCTAGATTGCAATATCAAGATGGTTTCAAATCCAGCTTATTTCGCTTCAAATGAAGACCAAGGTAATATTATACAAATTATTTCAAATATTTTCTTATCTCAGTAATGTTGAAAAAATTATATAAATAATTAGTATTCTACAATTTCCAAAGTACTTTAAAGAAAAATTACCTGCGATTCCATCCTCTTCTAAGAAGAAAAAGTATTTCCTATACTTTTATTTATCAATTAAAAAAAAATATATTATTAAATATTAATATTGTACAATAAAAATAATTAGGGAGATTTGGGGTAGAGAGCACCAATTGGTGTATTTGAATTTAGTGCATTCATTAATTCATTCAAAACTTGTGTCAATTTTTCATACAACAGACATATCGTGTGAGCTGTAATACATATTTTTCCCCCCCAGTCTAGAATGATCTTTTAATAAATATATAAAAAATTTGAATTGTGCAATTTAATTTTCATAAAACAGAAAATTTCTTTTTAGGAAAGGTTTCTGATACATGTAAAAACATGAACATCATCCAAGAAAACATAGTCTTTCTCTGTTTAGATCTCTATTATTTTGAAATAATTAATTATCGATTATATTCCTTTCCAACATATTTCCAGATGCTTTCATTTACTTTTATTCAATTGCTTCCCATCAGAAGTAAAACTCAAATATTTCAATTTTAGCATTTTCTAAAGTGATTAAATAAAATAATTGTAAAAAAAATTGGCATGTAGGATGGTCCTCTCCGGTTCTCAACGTCTCATACATCCTAATATTACAGATTTTATACCTAATACAAATTATAAATACAAAAAATAGATAAAAATTGTTAAGAGGTTAGTGAAAGATACCAAAATTAAAGTATCAAGTCCCTCAAATAACAAAGCAGTCCACGTTTTGCCAATTCAGGCATTGTTGAGAGAGACAAAATAAGATTACATAAATGCACACCCGAGGCAGTATATCTCACATCAACAGCTTAAAAAAGTTTAGCCTAACAGAAATAAAACATTATCCCAAGACTTTTCAACATATAACCTTCCAGTTTCATTAAAAATTTTATTAGGCATAAATTGATGTTCTATCTCTATTCAGTCAATTATTTTTAGAATTGGTGAAATATTGACTAATTAGTTAACCAAATATTCATTAATAGAAGAGTACTTTCTTATAACTTTAAAATTTGTGAAATTAGTTCTTCCTTTTTACTTTTTTATGTCTCTTACATAACCGTTTCATTAGTTTCCTTTTTAATTTCATTCATATAATTATATTTTGTCCTGATTTTACATGAAAACTTATCCTACATAAGCCATTAACTGTTACCTAGATAGACCATAGTTAAGTGATAGTGTAGACAGTTTAAGTAGAATAAGTTTCCAAATGAAATTAAGACAAGCTATATATAGGATAAAATATAATTGCATGGATTAAATTAACAAGGAAACTAAAGAAAAGGTTTTGTAATACTGAAGATGGGGAAAGAAAGGACCCAAAACATCAAAGGTAAATAAATGAGATAAAGAAAATATAAAAGAAGAATTACTTTCAGTTTAATATGAAATCTGGTAAGTTATTTACTGGTATTTGAGGGACTTGAAGGCTTAATCTTCATTTTGTAATTAATAATTGTAACTTGTGTTTATGGGTACTTTCAAGATTAAGGATTATTTTAAGCAGTTTTGTTGAATTAAGGTGGTTTTCAGGAATCGATGGAAATGAGATGGACATCAGATTTACAATGGACCTTCAGAACACATGTGAAAATGAAAACAGGTCGAAATACGAAAATGAACTGGTAAACAAAAACACTTCATATGATATACCAAAACCAATATCCTGTATCGTCATGTCAGATCTTTTGATGAAAGATGAACAAAGGTAATTCACTGAAATAGAATTGGGCACTGAAATAAAAGTAACAAATATATGCTTTATATATATATTTTAACATTTAAGTTTTACATAAATACAGTGTCAAAACAATCTGGCTGACTATTTTTACAACCAATGGAAAAATTACGTATTTTTGTATTTTAAGGCTAAGACTTTTACTTTTAATATTCTAGTCATTAACATTTTGTTTTCTTTCATAGCTTCCATAGTGACCTGGCTCTTGATTAACATTTTGTTTTCTTTACGTTTAGTGACCTAGGAGGATTTTCTAGATTCATTTGACTGTGATTTTTCTCGCAGAGAGTTCACATAATTTTTTTTTTTAATTTCTAACATTTAGATGAGACATGCAATCTAGAATGAGAGGAGTTATACAATACTCGCCTATAAAATCATTGTATTGTTACAAAAATAAACTCTATGGGTTATTCAATATTACATGTGATGGAGAAAAAGGCCTGATTATTTTAATGATAAATGGTATAGCTTGAAAGATTCTTAAAGACTGAGTACAGTATGTCTGCGTGTTAATAAATTTAATCATAGTTCTGATATGTTATATTGTGTATAATTTATAAATTTTAATTTATTTTTCTGAATGATTTAAAAAAAAAAAATCCTTTTTCTACTTACTTAAAATCTATTCATTTAAGTCTATTTATCAAAATTCATAAATATTAATTATAAAAATTACACCCACCAACCTAGACTAAAACACTCCCTGCGAGATTTGAAGATTTATCCTGTAAAGTACATTCCATTTGTTTTATTAAATACTTTTTGATATTTATCATCTCACATTCATTGCCTTCAATTTAAATGGCAAAAAAATAAATAAATAAATGATAATAATAAAAATAACAATATTATGTGAAGAAGAAAAGAGTGCAGAAGAAGCAAGAGAAAGCGAGTGTTACAATATTTCATCGATAAAAAAATAAAGCAAGCAACTGCCATGTATGAGCAAATTTATTTTTGAGCAAGCATCGCTTCTATTCGAATACAATCACATGATTACAAAGCTATTTACGTAATGTTAACATAGCGTGTAAGAATTTTCTATTGCTTGCTGGGTTTCTTTGGACATAATAAATGCTAAGCCAATATGTAAAATAATTGTCATTTATATATATATATATACATAAATATTATGCAACAATTTATATAAACTGTTAACAAGCTAAGTAAAAAATATTATGAGCAAATTGTAAACACCATGAAGCTCATTGTAAAACTGCAAATAGATTTGTTTTTATGTTGTTCAATTTTCAATTGTACACCTTTTACCCTTTTTACATATGGAAATACGTCAAAGTAAGACGTGTTAGAATCATAGGTCACTTTTAGCAAACAAAATAAAAAAGATGAGAAGTACATTATGTATGAATTTATATGTAATAAAAACATGGATGTGAATTAACACTGTGCTTTTAAACATGCTATAAAATAACTAGAAGTAATGGATAGTAAAAAGAACATATTTATTCAGAAAAATAGTTCAGATATATTTCAAGATTTATTCTTCATCTTTAGGAAACATCTTGCAGTACAATCTGTTAATATGTGCTGTTCTTTTTTTAAATAAAATGACTGGACATAAATAGACTTTCTTCAACTAGAATGACGTATGAACAAAACCAGTATTATGGTGTGTTTGTTTTGAATGTGGATTTTATATGAGATGGGTGGGGTGGAGAACATAAATTAGTAAAACTTATTTTATTAGTGCTTACATTTCGGCCACAACTTCAGCTCTTCATCAGTGCTCATAATATGGGCTCTTATTTATTTTTTCTCCTTTATATCACCTTACCTTTCTTCCTTCCCCACGTTATGGTGGCAACATCAAATTATGGTCAGATGTGAAGTATTACTTACACTACTTTGCTTACATAACTTTATATTTTTACTGCTTTAATTCAATTATTTTACGTACACATTTAATTAATTACATATAAGTTGTCTGTTTCACTTTTCTCATGATTTTAGTTTAGGTGATTTTTGTTTCTCGCATATATTTACTGGCTAATTCATATTTTATTTTTATCCTTCATTTATATTATTATATTTACATACTGTTATCTTATATCTTACTTTTTATTATACTTATACTATACTTTTTCTTTCCATACTAACATAAATAGTATAGGAAGGAAAATAAAAAGATAACAAATAATATACGTAAATACCTATATTATTTGTTATCTTGTTTTACTCTTATTTTTTATTTATCATGATCATTAACTTGTTTTGTATTTAGCCTTGATGAAGGGCTGAAATTCAGGCCAGAAAGTCGGCACTAATAAAATAAGTTTAACTTATCTGTATTCTACATTAACATACTCTCATTAAAAAACATATAACCTTACTACATATAAATACGTGATGTACACTTGTATATAAATTACAATAAATTAAAAATTAATTTTTTCAACAATATGTTAAATGAAATTTAACTGATTGTACTGTTTGTTTTTGAACATATACATACTGACAGGGAAAATTTACAAGGTATTACCTCTCTGGCCAATTAAAAGAAAAAAAAAAAAAAAAAGACACAATGCTAAAACACTGCAAATATTTAACAGACTCCAAGCGTAATTCACACCCATGTGGGTATGGTCTTAATATGAAGAAAAGTTTTAACATCCCAACTAACCAAAATTTCTATTTCAAATATATAAATAATACATTATTATAATCTTTGAAGGATGTAGTAAAGTGGAAGGTGTTTTGGAAGATAAGGTAAAGTAACATGAAAGAAAGTTTTTAAGCATTATTATATCTATTAAAAAAATTTCAAATTTGCTTTTTTAAAATACTCAGCCATTTAGGACTCAGGATTGTAAAAAATAACAGATGGAAGCCAAATTGCTTAAGAAAAAATAAACTAGACATAGAAACAGCATATTCAAGATTAAAAGCTTCTTTTTTTTAATTTTCATTTTATTATAAACAATAATCAACAAGCAAGGCAATTAATTCTTTCAACACTCATTGTAGTTTTACGATTGACGAAACTATCATGATCTGTCTCATTTTATTTTAATTTTTTTTTCATTAGTTTTTATTTTATTTTTTTTTTTTAATTTCATGTAAAAACAAGGTAACATTCAACAATGGTATTATTTACAAAGGATTAAATAAGGTTATTACACAACAAATTTTATGTACACTGGTAATAAGACTTTTACAAAATATTTATACAAACTTTCAGCACTTATGGGTCTTTCTGCCAACATACTTGACTATCTAGACAAGTTTTGGTTTTAATTACATTTGCAATGAACCAGTAAGAAAATAATTTTCAAAAAATATAATAGCACATTTACAAATACTTATATAAAAACCGTACTCCAAAAAGTTGAGAAAATAATATAAAACAAATTTAAACAAGACATAAATTAATACGTCATGTCTGAATAATTGTTAAATTACAAATATTCAGAGAGCAATCACAAAATCTAAAATTAAATTAAGATACAATAATTACAAGTAAGTACAATATTTTATTTCAAATTTTGAATTAAAAATTAATATACAATTGAGGAGAAATGGGAATTGTAAATTTAGGGTAAAACTGGTTCCCATATTAAATAATAATGTGCAAAAAAGTAATCTTTTGATTTGTTACGTGCTAATCAAACATATTAAATATCAATCGTGAAATAATCTCATTTAGAGTGTAACTTCCAATCAGAAATACAAATCAAACAATCAATGAACTTTCTCTAAGGGTATTTTAATTATGCCATTCATAGTCCATTTAATTATTGAAAGGAGATGGATAAAAAAGAAAAGTAGAACATATAAAGAGAGGAGATAATGGCCTCTATGCTACTGTATAATAAAATTATTATTATTACTATAATTATGGTTATAGTAAAAAGTTTTGTACTATTATGGTATAGAATAGTTGTTTGCTATTTTGAATACCTTTTTGACGGCCATTCAGACCATCTCATCCTTCAATACAGCCAATAAATGCTTTAAAATAATTCATTATTTTTATATATTTAAATAAACTATAACAAATTTTTCCAAACAAATTAAAAATTATAATTATAATCAGAGCTGAGGGAAAATTAGTTATAAATGAAACTATAACTAAATTAACATGGATACAATTTATTCATAATTTTAATTTTTGCTCAGCCCCGGTTATTATCAAACTTTTAATTTAATGTTTAATGGCTATAAGTTAAAACAAAACTTTTGTTTCACTGAAATGTAAATAAAAGACATCTATACATGTATATATTTTTTTATATATAACTATGTATGCCTCAGAAACATGGGTCATTGATACTAAACTCAAAAAGCTGTTATCCACGGAAATGAATATTTGGAGAATAATGGCAAGAAAATTCGGATGTAAAAAGATAAAAATTGAAAGAATATGAGTACAAAAGGGGTGGACAAGAACATACCATAGAAGAGGAAAGATTATATTGGTTTGGATGTGTTAAAGAAGATCTGTTGAAAGGCTCTCATATAATGGGAAGTAGAAGAAAGAAGGATAAAAGGAAGACATAGTTTAAAACGGAAAAATGAGGTTGAAGAAAATTATGCAAGATATAGCATCTAAAAAAGTAAGCCTTGAGAATGTTACACTCTAGTGATAAATGCAAGATGGATATTCAATTTGTTCAATTGTTTCATAACACATTTATAAACTTCAATCTTGGCAGGCACGATTAAGCTTAGCTCATATACTTGACAAAGAGATCACAACCTCAAACCATCGCAACGATATGAAATATCATTTACCATTTAAATAGAACTAAAGATTTCACAACACTATCCATCCTAAATTATCCTAAAAAACATCATTATATATTTACATTCACCAAAAACCATTTTATGAATTAGATTTTTGATCATTTTATCCGGAAAAATAAAGTATCTATAATGAAATTGAATTAGTTCTTGGAATACTGAACGGCTTCGTACATTTTAACACATCGCCTGACACATTCCATATAAAATGCCTAACTATTGCTATTCAAGCGATGAAAAGGTTTAGGCAACTAGATGAGTTCCTATTGTACTCGATTAAGGCTAGGCAAGAACCAACACGCACATCGATTAAATTTTATATACTTCATTAAATCTAAGCTTTTAAGTAAGGGGCGATTCTTAAAAAACTAATTTCATCATAATCAGTGATTCATTTGCAATTGTTCCTAAATTCTTTAACTTTTGACTCTCCAATCAACAATTTCATAAATACAGCTCGATATGTCCACGTATGGATATCTTGTTTAGGTTAAAAAAAATAGGACAAATTCGTGGAAATGCCATAATTTGATACACGATTTTTTTTTTAAATATTATTTAATTATGCAAATTATTTTAAACTTGTAAATATTTTAAAATTTTAGAACTTTTTTTTAATAATAGATGGGGTTTATTTTCTGAGCAATTTATATAAAAGGCCTTGGAAATACAATCGCACTTAATATTAATGAAACTAACACTATTCAAATAAGCGAGTGTATTAAATAATATACACATCAGTTCTCATTATCCTATAATTATTATATATTTGCCAAGGCCCCATTTTTTTTAATTTTTTTTTTTTTTTTTTTTTACTTTTGATTAAGGACGCAAAATATTTTATTTAAAAGAATTAAAAAATATTTCAGAAAAATGTACATCTATAATTCTAAACATCAGATGAATTCATACTTTTTATATCACAATAGCACATTATTCTCTCAGTATACAATAAACACCAGGTCTATATACCTTCAATCATGCAAGATTATATTTAATTTCATTTTTTTAAAGTTATTTTATGGGTTATTTTATAATTTTTTTGTTTTCAATTTTATAAATACAAATGGCAGTCTAGTTTCAGTTATATGTACTAACATTATTATTAAAAGTTACATCACGCTCTATATTAAATATCAGTTCATAGCAATATTAAATGGGAAATAAAAAAATATATATATAAAAACATTCTAAATTAATGATTTTATGCTGGGATTAAATTATAGAAGCATTAGAAATTTAAGTACACCCAATGTGAAAAATGATAAAGATTAAATCAATATAAGTGGGAGTCAATTTAATTATGTAATTTCGGTAATAGAATGAATTCTTTTATATGCCCTTAAAGTTACGAGCAGGAATTCCTTTTATAATTATGCATACTTATACGCATATCACAATATCATATAAAGCTGGAAGAATTGTTTCCTATGCCCACTTTGATTGATCATTTAGACTTAAATTACACGTTAATATTAATATATTTTCTTTTCTTTTTTAAATTTTGAAATAAACCACTAAAAATTTAACACGTTAAAGAATTTTTTTAAATAAAGGACTGAGGATTTTGTGAATATATAATACCCTCATAATTTCATTTTTCCATTAGGGAATTTAACTATGACTTTATAGAGGTGTACGATGTGAATAATCTTCAATATGATAGCTTTAGGGAAAAAAATAAAAAATGATCCACTCCTCATTCTTCAATAATTTTCAACGTAATTTTATCATTGACTAGATAAAAAGATGTTTGGTATAAAATTATCTAAAGCCGAATTTCCACTAAATGAAAAAATAAAAAACAAAACAGAAAATCAATTTAAAATAATTAACAAAAAAAATTGAAAAATTATTACTTTGATAACTATAACTGATTTGATTTGGAGTCCCAAGCATAATAAAGATTGAACTTGTCCGTGGGATGGAATTTGAGTTAAAAGTACACAATCTTTCATGGTATAAAAACAATAAATTAAAACAATGGAGATATTTTAATAACAATAAAAAAATTATATGCTAATACCAACTGAATATTAGTTTAGCAAACAATTGATTGATCACAGAATTATTTAATGGTTTGTAAGCTAGTAATACAAATATACATATTTACAAAACAATTATTACCAAAGTGAAATGGAGTAAGCTTATTTAATATTTTCAAAACAAAATTTTTTGGTAACAGCCATATTAGGACTTATAAATTAATCGTGTAATCAATGTTCGTTGTAATTCAGTTAAATTGTGACCGAAAATATGAATCTGATATCCTAGTTTATTTTGTTTTATCATATTTCATTATGTGTACGGAGGGCAGCATTTATAATGGGATACAGCCATACTTTGTCATTGTTCATTTATTATTAAGAACTAATTCAAAATAAATTCATCTGAAATTGAGTGAAGATGTTTATAAGTCTAGATAAGTATAAGGTATACGATGAATTTCATTTCTTAATGAGTTTATCTGTTTGTTTCGAGATCATCCACTAAAGAAAAAGTAAAATGAAATTTAAGAATTGAAGTGATAAAGAACTACATGGGCAATTAAAAATAATTAATGGATGATAAAATTTCATTTTTTAAAAATTATTTCAATATTTTACATTTAATTCTATATCGAACATCGAAAAAACAAGTTTGGGAACTTATTCAATGAAAGTAGTTAAACTTGGAATAGAATAATTAAATTAAAACAAACATAGCAAAGAATGTATATGAAAAAGTAAGCTTGAGATTCTGGCTCAACCAAGAAAATACGTAGTTTTCTGCTATGAAAAACATTCACATTAACAAGAAGAAGAAGAACTATGACATTTTTAGCAATTTGCCACAAACTAATCTTTGGATTAAAAATAAATTTGGTAAAGTAATTTTTTGTTTTCCAAGAAATGGAAGACCAAGAACCAAACATAAAATGGTGTTTAAATAAGCCATTTAATTACTTCGAAAAAGTAAGTTACCTAATAATTGTCTTTGTAAATTCCTAATAATGATAATAATATTGTAGTAAAAAAAAATAATAATAATAAAGTTCTTAGTTGGTGTAGTATAACTTTGTTTCTTACAATTTTATAATATTTTTTTATCCTTAGGAAATAATTCTTCAGGAAGCTCTTATTAAATTAAAGTAAGATTTGAATAATACATCAAAGTTAATTCAATGGAAGATTTATAAGGAAAAATTGGTCTGAAAATGGATTAATCATACGAAACATCAAGACTCATGATTAAATATTTTAGGGATCTGTCATCCATCAAACTCCTATAATATTGACACTTTAAACCAGGCCCAGGCATTATACTAAATAAAGTATTTTAAATACAAAGCCTTTTTTTTTTTTTTAATAGTTTTGAATATAAAATTTAAAAAGTGAACTTGTGAACAAAAAATAATAATAAATAAATCTAAAAATACTCATTAAATAATAGCAACCCTGGGATTCAATCAGGAAGTATATATTACTTTTTTTATTAACATTTATATCCTTGCCTCTCAACATTTTTCCATATCTAGTTTCTTGTCGATCCCTGCCTAACATTCATTGTATTGAAAATACTTTGAAAATACCCAGATCTGTTTTAAACAACAACAACAGATAACTTGTAACAAGAAATTAGCAAATCCAAAAAA
>NW_027109057.1:116080-137560 GCF_000696795.3 Halyomorpha halys
TAATATAGAATTTGACAAAAATCTTTTTCAATCATTATATACAAATATATATTTTAGATAACAAAAATAAAATATAAAAATAAAAGTTAATGAGATTCAATAACATAGTTAATCAGTAATGAATAATTACTGGCGATTGTGATAATAGAAAACTCTCTTAATTTCAGTAGTTCTTGTTATATTTAATTATTACTTGAAAGATCTATTTTCTATAATACAAGTAAAAAATAAAACCATATTTGAATAATTATGATAAAGAAAAACAACTAATCTTAAACCTTATTAAATTAATTTTTTTTAAAATAAATAAATAGTTTAAAATGCATCAATTTCACGGGTATCTATGGACACTTTTCTATAAATCACCTATACATGGAATGTTTATGTATAATAATGAATGGTATCAAAAGAGTAGCAGTAACTGTACATAAAGAAAAAAAAACATCCTCTTCAGCCTCATATATTTTATATTTTCTCTTTCAATTTAAATAAATAAAGCTTTTAGCCAAACTATAAGATACTCTAATGTGATAAAAATAATAAGGCAATGCTGAAATAGCAAGTGGAAGATAATAATTTGGTAAAACAATGTTTGTTAACTAGCTGATATAAAAATTAAAGAAATGGCAGTTTTTATTTTTAATTCATTACGCTTAAGAGGATTGCAATAAATATTTTATATAAAAATGAAAGATGCTAAAAGGTACAGAAAAAAACACTTGATTAAATTTGAAAAAGCAAGTGAGGTATAAACTTAAAAAACTATAACTATGTTTACCTGATAATATTTTCTCTAAACTTTAAACAACTTATGAAATAAGTTGAACAGTGCCAGTAAGACTATTCTTTGATAACCTAGCTGAAAACATGTTTATCATATGTTACAGACTTTTTTCTTTTCTTATAAAGTAATATTACTTTAACAGCAAAACAAAATAATAAAATAAGTACATTTAAGTTTAATTTAAGTATAGAAATATAGGGATACTATACACTCACAATCAGAAAATTTCTTGACGCATAAAGTTGTTGTAAATGATATTTAAAAAAATAATAATCAAACATAGCACTTACTACTCACCAAGGAAACTGAAATGATCCATACTCTGATCAGAATCATCAGTATCCGATTGATATTGCTTGGAAGAGACTAAATCCATATCGCTGGCTGACTGAGTATTGCAGCAGGGCGATGGAGCTCTACCATCCTCTTCATCTTCAGCATGGGGTGTTGGCTCAGCTTTAGGTGGAGGGTGGATTGGTGTTGGTAAGGGTGGCTCTACTTCCTCCACTTTGGCAGCCAGTTCCAAGGCATGGAGGAACCCAGCACCGTGGTCACACTGGCAAGCGGATCCCACAAGCACTAGCACAGGATCCAGGTCTCGTGGAAACAGGTACCTATGGAAGAAATTAACTTAATATTTTAATTAATATCACTCAGGGAGTTCAAATAAATTGATCTCCTCATTAGAAAGAAAGGATGTAGAGGCCCTTTAAGAGTGTATAAGAACACACCAATGGAAATCAGACCCAAAGGAAAAAATATAATGAAACCTCTGGAGGAATAATTTTTTTATAGATCTGAGTTAGGCCAGGATGATCACATCACATGCTGCATTTAGGATCGCCTAGGGCAAAATGATTTGGCAAGAACTGCAACATTTGTCTGCAGTGACAACAGAAGGAGATACACAACAATAGAAATTCTTAGTTTCGAGAAGATTGAGCTCAGAGAATAAATTATTTATAGCAGCTAACATCAATCAGTATTCTAAATTAAAATAAATACAAATTAATTTCTAATTATCAGAATACAGTACCTCCTCAGAGCGGCAGCTTCCGCAGGTAGAGTATCATAATTTGTTCCAGGCATGGCAACTGAAAAAAATTTGCACCTTGTGTCCGTGGAAATCAGCCTATGTGCTAACTGGTTCTGCGCTATTTGTTCTCTATGCTGGTATCTTGAATATCTCCTTGCCTCTATCTGCTCACCAGGTGTGGTATTTGGAGAAGCAAAAATTGCTACATAATCTGCCTGATTGAAAGCTTCTATATACCATCTTAATGGATCCTAGGACAAGATAGAAACACTTTATTTTCAATAAAATGCAGGCTAAATATAATAGATTGCTATAAAGAGAGCATACTACACATCTTATTCAGACTATACATTTGAACATAATGTTAGAGTACATTTAAAAAAAAAATGTGTTAATAGTTGACCGTAGATAAATAAGAGAAGGTGATCGGGGTAATGTCAGTAATGTTACACAAATAAACAAAACATATTTATTTGTGCAGATGTTTCAACCTGAATTTCAGATTGGAAAAAAAGAAATTTATGTTTCTCTGAGTTATGGATGTTATCTTGTTTTTAGTCTATTCAGCCCTGAAGAAGGCCTGGAAATCAGGTTAAAACATTGGCACAAATAAATGTTTTCTTTATATTTTTGCTGACAGCATACCCGACCATTATCCTCATTAAAAAAAAATTAAGTAAAAAATTAATTGAAATGTAGTAAAAAAATAAATATCACCATTTCAAAAACAACAGCATGGACTACAGCTCAGAAGTTTTGCTATTTAGATAATTCATTTTTTCAATCATAATGTTACTGTTAAGTAATAGTGTGTGAGTAAGAAATAAAAATTGCAATATTAAATGATAGTTAAAAAAAATTCTATGATTTTAAAGATATTTTGTTATCCATCATAAGGTGTTTATTTTATTAGGTTCTATCCAGTCATATTAATGCTTATTAGATAGTCATATCTTATAATAATGCAACTACTTTCTTAAACCTAAATAAATAAATGTAAATAAAAAATTGTGGAAATCAACAATATTCATCACCCTCAGAGAATGACGGTCCTATATCACTTTTTAAATATTTCCTTAAAACAGGAAGAGGAAGCTTTAAGATAGTTAAATCGAGCATTATTTAAAAAGCGCCTGAAATTAAAAAACGGCATGAATCTTTAACTTTATTGAGACTGGTTAATTTTGTTTAAATAAATAATTCCATTTTTGTCTCAACCTGCATAAAATGTGTTAAGACAAAAATGGATAAAAATTGAATTGTTTATTTAAACACTTTAACATGTTAAACTAAAGACCATGAATACCCCTTTATAAAATCAAACTATCTAATAACCACTAACCCTCCAGGACCTGTTGTCACCTACAGGTAACCCAATTTTTAGAGTGTAAAAAAAATAAGTGGATATCTTTAGCTACTCCTGTGCACCTAAATGTCTTCATTTCTACTATTGTTTTATCATAAAATAAATAAGAATTGGTCTGTTGCCAAAATCTTATTTGTTATAATCATTTTATTGAAGGCGTTCTGAGATTTCAGTATCTCACATGAATTATACTTTGTTTTAATCTAATTATGGATCAAAACAGGTAAGTAAAAACTCTAAAATCACATTTTATTTCAATTGAATACGCATTGTCACTAAATATGTTTTAAAAAAAGTTGATCTACATTTAATACTGAGTGTCAGTGCTTTATTACTTATGGTCGCCTACGGGTTAAACTCATACTGAATCAAAACCAACAAATTTTTTTAAGTGAAATTAATATTTTTGTGTAATATAACTCAGCATAATCAATTTAGAAACAAAAAGAAGATAGACAAATATTTAAAAGGGATTTTATAGGTATTAAAGGGTTAATATGACTGGGGAGTAATAAATAAGAGCAAATAAACACTATAAGATAAACGTCTTAAAAACATTTAATAGTGGGAATATTATGGTGGATTTACAACAGCGTTGCATTATAAAATATAACTATCTAATCATTTTTGCGTTTATAAAATCATGTTTATGTGGTCAATAAGGTTTACACATTCTAAAAAGGATTAGTTAAGGTGCTTTTATGCATCATTTTCAACCGAGATTCCTTATCTTTAAGTGGTATTTTGCTTGCTCAAAATAGAAAAGAAAAATTAACTTTTGTCATTTTATGATTTTTTATTTTGGAAAAGGAAAATCCGCTGCACAGAAGGTTAACAAAATTTGTAGTGTGTATGGTGATGACGCCTTAAGAAAAAGCACCTTCTGTGTGTGGTTTGCTCGGTTTAGAACCAGAAATTTTGACTTGGAAGACGCAAAGCGCTCAGGTCGTCCTTAAACTGTTGATGATGACCAAATTCAAACATTGGTCACAGACAATCCTCACTCTACGACACGGGATATCGCAGAAATGCTTAACATATCTCATGTAAATGTCTCATAATCGCAAAGACATAGAGTTCCATCACGATAACGCCTGTCCTCACGTGTCTTTGCAGACCCGGCAGAAATTATTGTTTGGCTGGGATGTGACCCCACACCGACCCTATTCACCAGACCTTGCCCAACAGATTTTCACTTATTTTCGGGCCTTCAAAACTCTCTTAACGGAAAACACTTTAATTCGCTCGAGGACTGCAAAACGCACATAGAGGAGTTCATCGTGCAAAATCTGAGAAGTTCTGGGAGAACGGAATTAAAAAATTACCTGCCAGATGGCAACATGTAATAGATCAAAATGGGTCATACATAATTGATTAAAAATATTTACAAGAATCTGAAGTTTTTATTGAAATCACCAGTAAAAAATGCCACAAACTTATTTTACAACCCAATAAATAAATGGTGTACTATTCCTCTATTTCTTAACACAAACACACATTTTCATTCAATGGTCACATTGTATTTAATAATAACAAAGATGTTTTGAGACTTGAGCTCTCTAAAAATACTATGTACCTTATGGATGGATTCAGGTATTCCCAATTCATCAATCAATGCATTGACCCCGCAAACTCTCAAGTATTTAGCTATTTCTATCATAGCTTTAACATGCTGCACTGATGCAGAACTGTACATAAGAAGAAGTTTCGGTGGTCCTGGTGGCGTTGCTGCAAAATAAATATTTTTTTTTAACATTACAAAAAAAAGAATGTTAATCAGATGACCCAGAAGGCAGAAAAATAAAATATGAGCTAACATGAAGATAAATAAAGTAAAATCCCACTGATTAAATCCGAAATTGTATCGACTATTGACAAATTCAGATAACTAAAATAGGAACACTGAAAGGCTATTTCATTATATATAATTCAATATATATATATTGAAGATAGGTATTTTATTAATTTCAAACTATGCTTCCAATTATTAATTAACAATGGAAAATTTATTAATCATTATTTTCATAATTAGTTTACTAATTATAATAATGGTTCGTAATTTCAGGTTTTAACTACATAGCTAGAATTTTCCTACTAATTATATAATGAATTCAGTGCCATTAAGATGATTTATTATAGAAACTTTCAACTCCAAAGTTAAAGTTACATCTTTTCTTACCAAACCTCTTTTTACCAAGGAACCAAGTTTTAAGTGTATTTAAAAAAAACAACAAAAAATTAAAAAGTAATGTGAAATAAATTTACAAAAACTGAAAACATAAGTTACTATAAAGTAATATTTGTAAAAAAAAAAAGAAATTAAGTTGTTTTTTTTTTATACTTTAAACTCTTGTCCAACAGTAAATTATTATATATGTTATATAGTAAATATATATATTTTACTATTACAGTAACTTTAAAATTTTATGGTGAATATTAGTTAGTGAAAATATTAATTGATTAAAAAAAACTAAGAATTGTGTTTTTTATATTTTATTTTAACTCATATGAGAATATATAAAATTATATTCACCCTTGAATCAATAATGAAAAATAAAAAGTAAATTAATATGATTATTTTTTATTTGTTTTTAAAAGCATTTATAACAATAAGCAGAACTTTTTGTTTAAAGTAATAGATACGTTGTTAGTGTAAGAACTGAATAATGGTGTTGTAAAATTAATTTCAATTTTTAAAAAATGGCTACTATCGTTGCTTTGTTTTTTTTTTAAATTTATCACGGTAACAAAGAATTAATAACAAATATGTTGAAGTTTAAAGCATAGTACTTTAACCCCTAAAACATCCAAAATATAAATACAGTGGACTCTCACTAACCCAAAAACTAATTAAAACCAAAGAGGTTCAAATAAGTGAAAAATTCACAAAACCGAAAAGGAAAAAAAAAGTTACTTTATAAATTACAAATAAATTTAAAAACAAAAATTATAAATATATTAATTTAAAAATATTTTTACAATAATCAATCATTGTTCAGAAATTAATTTTTTAACTATTATCTTATGAGATAGTCTGATTTTTTTTTGTATGTTGTTTATTAAAAAATATTATAAAAATCTTCAATTTTATTTTTACTTTTATGAAGTGGTGGTAAAGATTCTGGAATGGTCCAAATTAATGTGAGTCCACAGTATTATAAATGGATGGCTTTACCAACACAAAATAATGGAGCAGAACATTTCCTATAAAAAGTTTCCTTTATTTATTTCGAACAAAAGAAACCTTATTACTTATTGGAAGATTATTGATTGACCGTGTGTAAAGATGAAAGGAATATGGTCCGGGTGCGGTAAAAAAAAACAACTCAAATAGTAGAAATATACTATTTTAATGAGCCAACATTTCCCCCCACGTTGCAGGGCTTCTTCAGGGCTAAAAAAAGATACAAACACATAGTTACATAAGGAAAACAAAATATAAGTGTAAAATAACAGGGGTATAAAATGTTTTTTACATGTTATTTTACACTTATGTTTTTGTTTTCCTTATGTAACTATGTGTTTGTATCTTTTTTTAGCCCTGAAGAAGCCCTGCAACGTGGGGCGAAACGTTGGCTCATTAAAATAGTATATTTCTACTATTTGAGTTGTTTTTTTTTACCGCACCCGGACCATATTCCTTTCATTATTACTTATTATTTCCTTATGGACACTGTTTCACTGCCTATTAGATGTTATAAATAGGAAATATTAAGAACATAATAGAAGTATTGAAGCTTCCATTTCTTGAATAAAAAAAAATTAATATCCCTTGGCCACAGACAAAATACCTATGTTTGAAAATTTCCAAAATTGTCAAGAATTCATTCAAAGTATATCAATACAAACTGCTTTGTTTCAAATCAAAGGCTGAATAAACTTGAGAAATTACATTGACTTTCAAACTGAGTCATCCCTTAACTTAAAATTAAAATAATGAAGCATTAGGAAAATACTGGTAATTACAAAACACAATCTTTTACGACTTCTAAAAACATACTACACCATTTTTTTCTAAAAAACTATAAAGAAAATAACAATGAGTGAACCTCTTCTGAATTAATTTTAATGACACACAAAAACACCACAGAGTTGAGCAATCCCAAAAGCAATTAGAAGCAAAAAGCATCAAATTTGTCTTAATTTGAACAATTAACCATTAAAACAAAATCGTAGAACTTGCAGAACACAAAACAGTTATATACATTGAACACATAATCCTGAAACCAGTACAGGACACACCACCAAAATCTCACCTTACCTGGGGGTATAAGGGGATCCGTAAAACCATCTCCAGGCAATCGTTCGTCAGGTTCTGTCCATATTCAGAGAATTTTCATCCATTAACAATCATATTAACATAATAATACTTATAAACAGTAATTAATGGGAGAGAGTATCTCTTATAGCTATAGTCAATTGGTAAATATAGATCTGCGTTTCAGGAGTACAAATAATTTAGAATAAAGGCTATATTAGTAAAATTTATTATACATTAGGCAGAGAGTGCCCAACGATAGCGTCATGTTCAAGGGAAATTATTGAAGTTTAAGGGACTGAGATAATACTTGCGCAGATGGAAGGAAGGACCAATCCTTATTAGGTATGGCTATGAACATAGGCCATTACTATTTTTTTTAAAAAATGTGAATGTCCCAAAAATAAGATTAGAAATCTCCCTTTAAATGTAAAAACTGACTTTAGGCACATTCTACTACTGATATATATTTGTTTTAATGCATTGGAAATCTTCACTCTAAAGTTACATTGCTGTAAATAATGCAATAAGTATACTAATATCTATTGACTTTTTACTAAATAACATTAAACCACATCATTCTTTTCCTCCAATATTTAATGAACAGTAATGCTTTTTCAAATTATGGTTTATCATTATACACTTTGCTATCTTTCAAATCTGCTCCACACTAATATTATGACACCTTTATCAAGATAATCACCTTTGACTTTTGTTATCCATGGCCGGATACAAAACCATAGTAAGTACAGTGGTCATGTATGGGTGTGAAACATGGCCCTTACAATAAAAAATTAATGAATGCCCAACTCCTGGGAGAGAAAAGTGTTAGAAGAATATGGGGTAGAGTAGCAGAGAATGGGATTTGGAGAAGGAATGAGGAGCTGATGGAACTCAACATTGTGGCATTAGTGAAAAGAGCTAATAAGATGGATAGAACATGTGGAGAAAATGCCTGATCAAAGAATAACCAAGAAGATGCTCTACATAAAACTGGATAGCAACCAAAGAAGAGGATTTTTTGCAGTAGAAAATAAGTTTTATTATTTGATTTGTAAAAATTATTGTAAATAAAACAGTAGATGGTGACACTGCTTCTCTAGCATAGATGGGAGGCTTCCCTTTGTTTGAGTCGACTTTTAGAGTCGTTTATGAAACACATTCTTTGTCTTTTTTTATAAAACCCTCCTTAAATTCCGCAACAGTTTCGGTAGCAGACCATGGTTTATTGCGTAAAAGGGTTAAGTGATAAGAGTTATTTACGTATATTAACAGATACAATGGATCGTTAGGACAAGGTATATAGGAAGCATGTGCTAAAAGACGCAACAGCATCGGATAAGTGTCGATTATGCTCGGTAGCACTGGAATCAATCCAACATATCACAGGTAGAGTTTTGGCTGGTACTGAATATTTACAAAGGCACAACAATGTGGCCAAAATTTTGCATTAGGAACTGGCGATAAAGTACAACTTAATTGAAAATAAGAGCCCATACTACAAGTACCACCCAAATAGACTCCTCCAAAAAGGTCCTCTCAAGCTCTATTGGGATGAATCAATAATTACGGACCATACAGTACGCCATAATAAACCAGATATCCACCTTATTGATCTAAGAAAAAAGAAAGCGGAACTTATTGATTTCGGAATCCCAAACGATAATAATATAAGCTCTACTGTGGGAGAAAAACTAAGGAAATTCCAGGAATTGGCGATTGAATTGAAGGAACTGTATCATTTGGAGAGAGTTACCACAACTTCAATCATAATATCCACCAATAGCCTCGTACCAAAATCGACAGTGGTAGGCGTGAATGCTTTGGGAGTGCCTGTTGATGTACTAAGAGAGGCTCAACAGTCGGTTCTCTTAGATACAGCACGTATAGTGTGAAAGGTTTTCAGTATTTGAAAAGATAAAATAAATGAATAAACAAAATATGTAGGTGGTTGGACTTCTAGGTCCCCCACCTCATATATTCAACCTGCAATAGCGAGAAAAACCGAATAATAATAATAATAATAATGGGCTGATCAGAAAATTATTTATATATTTTTTTTACATACTTCTAATTTTTATTCATTGTCCTTCCTAGATTCAACACACAACCAGCCGAGTGAAGGGCTTTCTTTCGTGTAGCTAAGAAATATTCCAAAACCTTTATGATTTCTATCAAGGTGTAATCTAATTTTATAATTTGCCGTGTTTTTAAACCTTTCCTGATGCTATTTCATAGCTCAAGTTATTTTATAAGCTTTCTTTTTTAACTATTGTGACAGCTTACTTCCAATACACAAAAATCTTGTTAATAAGCACAAATTGTGATATACTTCTCAAAGCGAAGGGTCAACAGAAAAGAATAACTCTGTTAATTTATCTATTAACTGTACTCTTAACAATTGGTCCTTCCTATAGGAAATAAAGTTAGAGTAATTCAAAATAATTATATTCCAAGAATTTCTAATCTATTTGAACATAAAAATCAATTTCGTCGTATACAAATCAAATGTCAAATGTTACTTTCAGATCACTAATAGTTTTGGAGAAATATTTGATTAATAAAAGGTTCCAATACACTTCAATAGTAAGACATAATTGACTACTTATATTATCATTCTTTGCAAATACTAGTAACTAACTTTGACTTACTTGGTTCTTTTGTAGTTTCACAGTTTTTCTTCCAAATGAAGTATCCCATTAGGATAATTGGTACAAGAATCACTACCATAACTACTCCAGTCAGAAATTTAGGCTCAACCATTTCTACTATAACATAGAATCACACAAAAACGACCAATTAGCAATTACAACCATCAAAATAAACTTATTATTAAAGTTATAAATTATTTTAGATAATAATTGTCCATAAAAAAAGACTAATCCAATAAATATATAAATGTAGAAGGTTTAAACGCAACTTTTAACCAAATAATAAATTCTTGATACGCTTTAAATATTATTTATATGTACTTAGTTTTATTGAATTTTGAAATTAGAAATAACATGAAGTGGCAATGGCCGAGTAGATTAATGAATGGACTATATATATTCAAAACCTAGTGGAACAAGTTTTTTACTCTTGGATGTATGCTTCCAAATTTTATCACAATTGATAAGCTAACCAGAACATCTCACATTGCAAACATATAAATCTGAAAAAAAAATTAATTTAATGATTTTTTTATGGAAATTTTAGATGGGAAAAAGTTTAATTATTAGAATCAGGAAACTATCACAATTAAAGTTTTAAAAAAATTAAGTATCATAAATATTAATAAGATCGATCAGAATGTCAATTCAGGTGAGCTTTATTGTTATTTTTCTTTATGTTACTCATGTAATTTTATTATAGATTGTTTTCAGATATTAAAAGAAATTTCCTAACCAAAGACACAATCCCTCCAAACATTTAAACGCAGTATAATTTCAATTTGACTATCAAAAGGATTAAAATAAGTGTAAGAATGTACATTGATGTATAATATGATTGGCTTCTCAGTTTTTCTGTATAGTGATCTAGTAATTTTTTTATGTCAAGATCTAAAACTAGAACTTTAATATTTTAGATATTGCCTTACACTGTGTTTCTTATTTATTTACACACAAAAATATATTATGTTTTTAATTAATAAATTTATTACCTGTTTTATGGTTTATGAAAAAAATAAAGCAAATATTAATTTTGTTAGATTTTTAATTACTTCTCCTATTTTTTTTTTTTTTGTAGATTTATTTTGAAAATTTTGTAGATATATTAGTATATTCTAGCTGTCTTATTATATGTTTAAAAATCTTTAGATGTATATTTTAATTTTTATACAGCATAAAAATTAGGGCCTTGATTATAACTGTAGACACAATGGTAAGTTTTGTTATTTTTATTATTTTTACATTGCATAGATGTGTGAAAAATTATTGCAATGCTGAATTCATAGTACATATGTAATGTTTAACTAAACATATAATAAAAATAAATAATCTACTTATTAAATAAACATGTGAGTATATGTATATTATATATATATATATATATATATATATATATATATATATATATACATCTCACATTGCATTCTGATTACAATAGTTTCACAGTAAACAAAGAAAGTACTGTTGCTGATTAGATTTCTAGTTAGTTTTTTAATTTAAAAGTACTTCCAAGATCCCTTTGAAACAAGATGATTGTTTTGAATTTATTATTTTATAAAGAAAATTAATTAATTAATGTATTTTTAGCAAACTTTTAAGAGGTACTTTAGTTTACTAAACACTAAATATGATTGGATTAATTATTTTTATTAAAAAGTAACTAATAAAAGATTATAAATAAGTGTGAGAGTATTTGTAAATTTTTTATTTATTTTAAACAAATATGCCATTACTTCAAACTAAACCCTTTGCTGCAAAATTCACATTCTCCACATTAGCATATTTTTGTAGTTAACATGAAAACCATCAAATTCCTATAAAATAAGGTTTTTAAATTTCAATTTTTTCTTTAAAATGTAATGTTGTGTGACTAAATTAGAAAAAAGAAAAATGTAAATTTAAAAATCTTGTTTTATTTAAATTAAAGATTCTTCATGATTAATATAAAATTTGCTAAAGTGGAGAATATGATTTTTGAAGTTAAGGTAATATAACATCTGAAAATAAATTTACTTAGACACTATGATCAAATATGTTCATGAAAATAATAAATTATACACAGTTATAAATTATAACCAGAGATACAAGTTTGCATTCTTTATTTCTTATTGTTCTAAATATATTAGAAATTTTAAGCATGACAGGCAGTTTTAAAATTTTCAATTTAATGCACTAATCATAAGTTAACGGAAATGAAAAATTTAAAAAAAAATTAATAAATTGATTATGCCGTATTAAAGGGACAAATAATAGTTTACTTACTAAGAAATAATTCAACAATAGATAATAAATTAAGGAACAGTAGCAAACCTATTAAAATAGAGGGCGTTTTAGAAGTAACGCAACGATTGGATGTGCAGTTGTCGTGGATAGGAGTCGCAGTAAACATATACTTTCCAAACCGAGAACCAGTTTCAAAAGGATACGTTAACTCCACTTGACCAGGTTCTGGGTAAAGATCTTTTTCAGTCTTTATGATCCACGGCTTTTCTTTCAATGTCTTCAAAACTTGCACTTTATAACCTCTTATACCTAGGTGCTTAGGAGCAACCTGAAGCCTCAGGACAAGCCTCTCAGGCATAGCAGTTACATCCACGACCATGAAGATGGTCCAATTTTCCAAAGCAGTTTTGTAATTATCTGAAAATATAAATTTAACATAAAAATTAATTTTTGAAAATAAAATAAATTAAATAAATTCATAACACACAATTATTGGTCGATTTGGTTACACTATATCTTTTGATTTTGATGGTATGAACTTTAAGTACTCTCATCGCAAAATTTAAGAGAAAACATGAAGGCTATGTTAAAATAGCATGTTATCACTCAGTAGTACAGAATGAGTAATACATCAGTAAATATAAAAAATTGATTATTGACTTAAATCATGTCTTTTTTTTTTAACTAAGCGGCAGTCTCTTTAATCTGAGAACAAGAATAAAACATATTTCACAATAATTATTGATTCAAATATGTTACAACCAACCTGCTGTGATTATAGCTCATAATCTAGTCTTTAAAACTGATGCTATGCTTGCAGATAAATATTATCAGGAAAATATTTATTTATCTAGTATTTTTTTCTTTTTTTTTATTAAGACTTAAGACTATATAGGTTTGTAATCGATACCAACTAAAATAGAAAATCTAATAAATAGAAAAATAGTGCTAGGCAAAACTACAAAGGCAATTAAATACTTACATTTGCATTATAAATAACACTAAAAAAAGGTAGCATTTGTGAAAATATTAATACAAGAAAATCAGATTAAACAATGAGAGGAGTGATAAATATGTTTATAAAATTACTTTATATGTACAGAACTATAAACTAAATACATGCTTAGATTCTAGGAAGTTCATAAGAAGTTCTGGGAAAAAAAACACAACAAAAAAAAAATAATGCAACATACCAATCTGTTCACCATTAGGAACAAGAAAGAGATATTTATAAGTGAAAGACTCTCCAGAAGGTGTAAAAGCTTGATATTCAAAGTGGTAAGCCTTTTGCTCTATTTCAGTACTCCACAGGCAGTCAAAGTATAAAGTGAATGAAGAAGAAATTTCTGGAATCACTTGAAACTCACGGCATAGAGAGGGGTTTTTCACCTGGTTTTCGATGAATCTCATGTAGATCTCTGAAAGTAGAATGAATAAATCCTCATTTTTAATAGCTAGGGTACAAGAGCAGATCGAGTTTCAACACTAACTCTTCCACTTGATATTGTAGAACGTAACGTTGAAGGCTGGCCCTAATTTGACATTCTCATTCACATGTAAATACGTCTGAAGCATCATCTTGCCATATTCTTCCTTTTCATCAATCTTCCCTTCAAGGATATTGGTGCTTTCACAAACTATAAGGGATATGATAAGGCAATCAATTATTAATATCAACCAATTTCTATGGATATTATACTTCATATCTATTTTACTATTAATTCACAATCAAATTACCTGGAGATAGTTTTTGGTGGAATATCATAGTGCAAGTTTCATTGGTCACATTCAAATCTTCGTTCCTCAACTAAACATTGATACTAAGTTATTTATCGGGTAAATATTGAGGCAAATTCAAATTAATAGAATAGTTTTATTATATTACCTGATGACTACATGACTGGGAGTAGTTTACACATAATCCACTGTTTGGTATTTGACTTTTGTATGTTGTAGGCATCATACACATCACATTATTTTGATTAAAAACTTCCACAATTAAAATAAAACACCAAGTATAAAAATATATTTTGAATAGAAACTCTGGGAAGCATTTATTTAAAGTATTAATTAGAAGCATCATGTAAACATAATGAAACAATAAAGTAATTTTTCCCTTTAAGGGTTAAATTTAAAGAAGACATGGGCAGAAAAACCTCTTGAAAGGAGCCTCAAAGGGCAAAAGAATTATGAACATGGAGTGTGAGCCGATCTAAACTCACTATCAACCGAGTAACCAACACCACCTCACGCTCGAGCACATTTTCACAAACTACAGCTGATAATAATTCCCCACGGTATATACTGGAGAGAGAAAGTGCTGCCAACCTCAGTCCTCCTTTGGCAAGATATTCCCTATCTAAGAGGAAAGTATGGACTTAAATCGTCTTAGGGTCGGGAAAATTGTATTTCTTAAAATGAATAACAACATTTCAATAAGCAATACATCTAAAATAGGATATAAGTAACAAACAAACATTATCGCTAGACTGTTTTATAACAGTTTCCTTATTTTCCTTGTTGGCTTTTTTATTTATTTATCTTTCTCAGAAATTATGCTGGTTCAATCTACTTAATTTCAGGAAGGAATCAGTTCATCGAGGCAAGATTGAGTGAGTAAAGGTCGCAACCACTTCCTTATGGAATAGTTTAGTGGAGCCACCTTGCAGTCAAATTTTTAATTATGGTTTTTGAATAGGAGAATAAAAAAGGTTTCTTCAAGTATAGTATGCACTATATAGGAAGGCAACTTAGTTCTATTCCTATATAGTTGATATAGTAACGTTGATTAGCGGAAGTCGAGCTCACAACACATTTCATTTTCTTCATGGTCTTTTAATTTTTTTAATAATTTATAACAATATTCTGTGATCAGATTTAATTTAAGATTACATTTAATGTTTTCATATTTCATAGGAACTTTTGAAGTGAATATCAACGATATCAAACATGAAATTCGGATTTAGCACTACAAAAACCCATAGAATCCCAAAATATATATGACAAATATATATGAGGAAAAATATATATGACTAACTCCATACCATATAAGAGTAAACAAAATTTTATTGTTCGAAAATTCTATGAAAAATACTGATATATATTTTTTCAAACTTAATATACATTTGTCCTTGAATTAATAGTTAGTAGAGCAAAATAAAAAAAAAATCATATCATAACAGGCTTTTCATTTTTAAAAATAATAGATACTGAAGGACAATGAAAATTAAAAGCAATCAAACAATAAATAAAAGTATCCAGATATTGAGATTTACTGAAGCAAAGCACTAATCTCCAATTTCTGGTGCAAAGTTATCCGAATTCACATTTTTGGAAATGACTTCTAAGAAAGAGATTACTCATTAAAATTTATATGTGCTTCTTAATCATAAATAGAATTTGAAAAAAATAGAGATCACACTTATCTTTATACTTTGAGAGGAAGCAATTCAGCAATAAAAGTCTGAGACATGCTGTGGGACAGAGAAAGAAAATACCAGATAACCTTTAAATATTTTTTGACCCAATATTCGGATTTTATCATATACTTTTTCCTCTTTCTTTCCAGCTCTTCCTCACTTTTTACTACCATTTATACCACACTTAGCAAAAATAAACGTTCGATATCATTGGAGTAAAGTAATCAACTTCTACTATATATAACTGTATGTTTACTAATACTTAAAGTTATGACAAGATCGATTAGTTACCAGGATGAGTTGTGAGATGGGCTTGTACATGTATAGATGTATATTATAAAAATTTTAATAATTTTTCTAAATCTATGCTTACAACCAATCTCTAATTCAAATAAATTGAATTTTTGTTGAAAATAAGCCGATGTGCACGAGAAATAAACCCATTTATACGCTCACTAGATTAGAGAACGTTTTTTATATTTGATCTAAATCGACGGATGCTTTTTACGGAATTGAACTTATCAATTCACGAAAAGCTATATATGATGTATCCGAGACCAAAGAGCAACGAGAAAATACAATACCACGGAATGTATTTCATACATTTTTTTAGTTAGTTAACACATACTCCGTTTTGTTTGATTAGAATGCCTTTTTGATAATTATTTGGATATTAAAAGGAATGTTTCCTAATGTGAGACCCCAGTATTAAATTTCATAGTGCGGATTTTTACACGGAATAAATATTAGAGGAAATGTAAAATATTCAAAATTGATTAAAATTCATATGATATGCTCCTCTGACAAAGTTTGATAAATTTTAATTATTGAGTAATGTAAACTTTAAAACCTTTTTATAAATATAAGTTATATCAGTAGAAAATTTATGATATTACGTATTGGTGATTTCCCCTACGTGAATTAGGAGATGGTTCGAGTTGCGGCCAAGAAAAACAAAAAATAGTTTAAACTGTTTATCAATGGCCTAAGTTTTGACCCATATTGAAAGTATTCATCAGGGCTAAAATAAAAAAATACAAAGTTGTTAAAGCTATTGTAAGAGTGTAAAAGTGATATGGAAATAAAACAGATATAAAGGAATATTCTTACTGATAAAATAACATAAAACTTAGATCAAAAAGGAAAGAAAGGTAAAAACGAATATAAAAAATATATATTAACCAATAGTAATAAGTAATGGGCTGATAAAAAAGATTATGTATTACCAAACAGATTAATTAACATAGGAGATGCATTAAATAAATATTACAGGGTGATTAAATATATAAAGAATAATTGAGTAATAAAGAATAAGTATGAGGTAAAGTAATATAATGTAAAAGGTAATATAAACTGACTCTAAAAAAGTTACACAATTTCATAAAAATAGTTATATAAAAAGTTAATGTATATTTTGTGTTTGGTGGTGGTATTTATGTTAATTTAATCATGCTGATTATGACTTAAAAAGTTGGTGGCATAAATAAATGATAAATTAAAGTTTAGATAAACAATTATAATAAATAAATATTATGTTGATAGAGAGTGAGGAAAGGAAATGGGAAAGACAGAGGTGGTTAGTGAGGGAGAAGAAATGGGTGGTTAAATCCGTCCTGGCGGAGCTCCTCAGAACATAATTTAAAAAAAGGTAAAATTTTTGGAAAATATTTAGGGAATTTTTTAAAATATTTTTATTAAAGATTAATAATATATTGATTCCTGAAATCATAACCGATAAATTTCTGATAAGTCTCCAAAAATATAAAAACATAAAATGTAAATCTTCTTTGCTAAAATTAAAGTTAACCGCAAAATCAACTATTTAAATTTTATTATAAAATGCTTACACTCAATATCGTAGGCGAGACCTCTAGACAATGGTATATTAAAAATTACAAAATCATTTTTCGTTGAATTACGGCCCAAATATAAATTTTAAGATTTCATTTCGTAAGTAAAACGATAATTTATCACAATAAAAATAATATATTTTCTTTACGAAACGACATTAATTATACCGAATCAAATTCAAGACTTACTCACTTGATCTTTTTTTCCTTTCCGAGTAAGCTGCGTGAAAAGAATATAAGTGGAAGAAGCTGCGAAGGTCATGTTAAAAAATTTAAAGCAGCCATACATTACTGAGTCCAGGAACTCATTAAAAGTTTTCTATTTTTCATTTAAAAAAATTTTTGTAACGTTTTGTAACAGTCGTTATATTTTATTCTTTCCCCCCCTCTCCCCAGCTATGGTTTTTAAATTTACTGTTTCGAATCACAAACAATCTTTCATTTGGAGCTTGATAAATTAATAGGGAATCATAAACGGAAGGTTAAAAATATTTTGTTTATATGATAGTTGATATTGGTAAGTTGATCTAAAATTAAAAGTTTTAAACATTAATGAAATTGTGACAAAATAGGTAAATAGACATAAGTTTAGGCAAGCTTATTAATAATTAATATGAATCCTTATCAATTTATTGTTTCATAGAGTGATATGACTTATAATTAATGACTTGGGGTGAATATCCTCCAAAACGTTTTTAAAATATTGGATGTGCGGTATAAATTTATATTTAAGGTATGTTAAATCATTAATAATAATGTTGTTGTTAAAATTGTTACAAATGTATGTATAATAAAAGCTGGTAATTGTTAGATTGTCCTTGAGGATGTTCGAATTGGCCGAAACGTTGAACTGTTGATGATGTAATAAAGAATGTTGAGACTTAACATGGATACCAATTGACGTTCAATAGTTCTCGAAATCCAGTTTTTCAAAAAGCAACATTTATTTTCCGAAATAACAAATAATCAACATTTTGTGATTTTGTTTTGGCAAACTTCATGAAAAGTTTAGGTTTTTCTGGAATGAAATGATGCTTCAATATTTAATTTTTAAGGGCATTTCTGTAGTATAGTCTAGGTAAAAATTGAACCATTTTTTAAGATAAAATATCGCTCAATTTATTTTTAATTGAATGAACTCAGAAATGAAATTTTGTAACTTCTGGATCATCCAACATTTTTAATTCCCTTTAACAACAGTTGGCAGAATCATCAGTTTTGACTCTGAATAATTTTTTTTTTATCTCTTGGGCTCTCGGACCATTTGTGAAAAACAGTGAATCTTGGAAACCTATTAGGGTAATTATGGCTCAGAGTGGGTTCATTCAGCCTCTTAAGATAAACTGAATCACTACTTATATAAAAAGAAAATTGTGGTCAGATTTTAAAAGATCGGGTTGTGGCACGTAAGGAATTTCGGGAGGTTAATCTTACACGCTTATAATTTGTGAGTTATTTTATAAACCTTTATTTCATATTTACTGAAATTTTATTCGCAGAATTATATATTCCTAAACAAGTATTATATTTTATTCCAAATCATAAAAATTATAACTATAGAGAATTCGAATCCAATTTTAATCAATTTTTATTTAAAGATAAAGACTATATATTTTGCCATAATTTACTCGTATCTCTCCCAACGCAGGTTTTTACGGGCTAATCCCCAGAATGCGAGATACTGATATCGAAATTAAAAAAAAAAAGTTTATCTCTCACAAAACTTGGGTGTGTTGCAGATAAAATGGATTTGTTCTCTTGTTAGAAGTAGATACTGTTGCTCAGTCCGAATGTTATAATGTTTCTGAATAACGTACATTGCAATGTACATTATACGGCGATTGAAATATATTCTGCCCTCCTTTCGATATGAAGGAGACAAAGTTAATTTTATTTCCTTTACTTTAGAAGCTCTATACTAACACTATGCGATCTCTAAACGAAGGCTGTGTAGTAAGAATCAACACAGTATACCTCAGGGCTTGGATTGTTAAATTAGTTATGGGGCAGCGGTAGCAGCGAGGTAACACGCCTATCTACCAACTCACAGGTTGTCAGGCCGAATCCCGGTCCCACCCGGACTTTTTTCAAGCATAAAATAATACAAAATTCACTTACAACCTCCCCACGGGCATTATATGAAAATAAATTTTTATTAAAAAGTACTTTAAGAGTCACAAATAGCCGAATCATAAGGGAAATTATAAAACTATAAACTGAATTGACATAGTAAGTAATTAATTAAATCATTAAACTATTGTGTAAATAACTAAATATATTAATTTATATCAAACTTTCATTTGTAGTCGATTAATCTATCTACTCGTACATTCCTAAATTTAGCAACTGCAAAGCATTGCCGGGTCCGTTGTTATATAATTAAGCAGATAAAAAATAGAAGAAATTTAGATGATAATATTACCAAAATAAAATGAACAACAAAAAGTAAAATTATAGATAGAGGGAAAAGCGAAGTTTATAGAAAAACAAAATATCGACAATTTACCAAATCCCCCCTTTTTTAAGTTTAACATATTTACAATGATTATCATTAGAATGATATTTAAATAAAATATTTTAATGCGCAACATAGTTAGATGGATCATTTGATGATGAGTTTCCTAGCAAAAGGTTATCTATCCACTTCCTTGAAGTTTATTTTTTAAAAATTAATGTTCAATACCTTAAACTTCTTATGTTTATTTTAAAATTTTAATCTTTTCCATTCAAATAGCAATGTTACAAATCATCATTTTGCAATAAAAATTGAACTTATCTACACGAAATGTCCCAGTAATATTTTTTTAAGAATAACTTTCCAAAAGTGGATATGTTAATATTCGATCGAAATTTCCTCAAATAAAATGTGTCGGGTGAAATGTGATGTAGATGATTCTGTCTAAAACCTCATGCATAATATTATATATTTTTTTCTTTCGCTTGAGCCAGGTCTAACAAGAAGACGTACATCAAAATTAGAAAAAAAAATTATTAAACAATTGAAATATGTTTTTTACTGTTTCTGAATATTGCAAAGCAAGGAAAAGTTAGATTTCAATGTTTGGCTCTTCATCATGACCGCTGACAGTTGATTGATTCGGACTGCAACTGAACAGACTTCCTCGTGACAGATCTTTCATACTACCATCAATACTTTCAGTATTTACAAAAAAAAAAAAATAAATAAATATATAAAATGAAAAATTACGTAAATTTATTAACTTAGTTTAAATTAATTAGATAAGTAAACGGTCAAAATTACTCAGAATATTGTTTTTCTTCAAATTTGAATTATTTTAAACGTTATGAAGTATACCAGCCGGCTGTCAATAAGTTCAGAAATGACATTTATTTATTCCTGATGTACCAAGCCGACTAATTATTAAATATATTTGTATAAACTTTAACAACAGTCCTTAAAGTTCGTTTGACATAACCGGACTAACGTTAAGTTTGATACTCTATAGCTTAATATACCTGATGCAGCTGCTGGGTTCATTAAGCGTTTTTCAGATTTTGACCACAGTTAATGATTTTATTTTGTGTAATAAAGTAGATTTTATTACATTTTTCAGTTCTTCTCCAGCCTATTCCACTCTATAATTTCTCTCGAAAAGATATATTTTCGTTAACGATTTTATATCGGTCTGTGCAAAATTATTGCCGTGTGAGGATATATATAAAATAATATATATGATATAAAAAAAAGGAATATTCAAAATTTTGTGGAACGTTTTCTGAATTTTTTTTTAAATATTTATTTATTGCTATTTACAACTGTACATTATAATACATTTAGTAAATCTGCTCTAAGTTAAATTGGAGTGTTACAGGCGTGTAGAGAAACTACCCATTGGTAGCACTCTGATGACATTTTACATTAGCTGGTCTCG
>NW_027109057.1:138210-141043 GCF_000696795.3 Halyomorpha halys
GATCTGTGAGACCCAATAGTCTGGGAGGACCCATTTAGCCTTCAATCTAGAAAAGACGGTAGGGAAGAATTTTCTCAAAGTAGCGCCAAGTTTTGAGGACCTGTCAAAATTTTGTAGAAGAGAGCGCAGTGTATGAAGGGACTGACAATATATTGCTCAGAAATTATTCACTTTGTCAAAATCTTTCTCCGCGTGCACATTAAGTGTAAGCTTAGTTCATAATGTAGAATACGATGTCTAAGGGTCGGTCGATTATTCAACCAATTTCTGATACACACACTCTTTTTTACTTTTACCTATTATTAGAATTATCCATCAACGCTACCCACAATGCAACTAATAGTACTCATAAAAGGGAGTTATTTCACCCCAATTTTTGATTACTTCAATAAAAAGTATGTATAATTACTAGTCAAAATTGATGAGTCTACCAAGTATAGATAGGAGGAATAAAAAATGGCGGCTGTTTCAAAACCTTAAAAAAACATTGATTTTTCATTCGGAGCTCTATATCTAAAAACTACCAACAACACTAGAAAATCTAAGAGAACATTATTTAATTTGCTGAAATATTAGTCCTAAAGAGCTATTTACGCCAATAGTTCTCGAGATACAGCTTTTTAAAAAGCAAAATTTCTTAAAGATCTACTGAAAGATTAGTAGATAGTTAATTTATTTTGAGAAATCTATATCTCAGGAACTATGTGACGTACAGATGTTTATTATCACTCAAATTAAAGCTAGTTTAATGGGCTATAAAGAAGTTTCTGGCCTTTACTTTCGTAGGAATAGTAGTTTTCATGATATTTGCTAAAATAGATTGATTTATAGTTGTTCGGACACAAAATTTGATTTATAAAAAACTTTATTTCAGAAATCATTGGACGTAATGACGTCTGCCAGCGCTCAAATTAAATCTAGTTAAATTTACTACAATATAGTTAATTATGTTTATCTTTGTAGGAGTAGTATTTTTTATGATATTTGAAAAAATAAACTCACAAAATGTTAATTTCTAGTTGTTCGTATAAAATGTATTTTTGAAAAAATATATCCGTAGATCCATAAGTCGCACGTATGTCTGTCAACACTCAAAATAAAGGTAATTTAACTTACTATAAAGTAGTTTATGACACTTTCTTCGTAGGGGTAGTAATTTTTATGATATTCACACATGAATATAAATTTGGGAAATGAAAATTTGTCCGAACAACTATAAATCAATTTATTTTAGCAAATTTCGTGTAAACTATTACTCCTACAAAGATAAACATCATAAACTACTTTATAGCTCATTAAACTAGCTTTAATTTGAGTGCTAATAGACATCTGTACGTTAAATGGTTTTTGAGATATGGATTTTTCAAAATGAATTCACTAACTACTGATCTTTCAGTACGTCCCTTACAACATTTTTATGAAATGTTGCTTTTTAAAAAGCTATATCTCAAAAACTATTTAAGGTAAATAACTCTATTAAGGCTCATATTTTAGCAAATTTTCTCTTATTTAAATGATGTTCTCTTAGGTTTTCTTGTGTTGTTCCTACTTTCTAAGATATTGAGCTCCGAATGAAAAAATAGTGTTTTTTATCGCTTTGAAACAGTCGCCATTTTTTATTCTCCCTACCTATACTTGGCAGACTCATTAATTTTGGCTATTAATTATACATAGTTTTCATTAAAGTAATCAAAAATTGGGGTGAGATAACTGCCTTTTTTCTCCTCTTGGGCTCTTGTACTGTATGATACTTGCAACCTCCGGGTCAGCCTAGGATAAAGCAGCTTAAGACAGCTATGGCTGAGTGCAACGCTAAGAACGGCTCCTCACGAAACGTTTAATCGTCTCTGAAAATTTGTTAAATAGTTTTTTATTGCGCGAGAGGTCCACAACTATTTAATGTTTTGCACAAAGTAGAGAGTGATATTTTTGTTGAATTCGAGGGTGCTGGACACAAATAAAATGTTTTTACTGTTTTATTAGTTACGGTTAGATAACATAAAACGTTCTTACTGTAGTGAGAACAAACAACACTATTACACACACTACTTAGCAACTTTCCACTTGCTGATACATACCGGCTTGTCATACAATCGATATATTCACAGTTTGCCACGAAACAACATCTATGCAATAAAAAATGAATTTTTATCAAAAACTTGTTGAAGTGTGATGTTCAACAATTTTTGCTTGTGTGAATGTCCCTTTGGAATAGTGCTAAGCTACTAACGTGCTGTTTTTCTCCAGCACACCTAACTCTAAAATTTCCAGATGGGACTTTTTTTATTTTGTTATTAAATGACATTTCAAGACGAATCCTTATCAGGTGATTGATTGGTATGATGCGATCTGAAGACGTAATGCCCAAAATTCCGCAAACAATTTTTACACACACGGTACGGAAGTTAGAACAAACCTAATAGTACAAGAGCCGGGAAGAAAAAAAAGGCAGTTATCTCACCCCAATTTTTGATTACTTTAATGAAAACTATGTATAATTATTAGTCAAAATTGATGAGTCTGCCAAGTATAGGTAGGGGAAATAAAAAATGGCGGCTTTTTAAAAATGTTAAAAATAATTAATTTTTCATTCGGAGCTCTATATCTTTAAAACTACCAACAACACTAGAAAATCTAAGAGAACATTATTTAAAGAAAAGTAAATTTACTGAAATATTAGTCCTAAAAGAGCTATTTACGCCAATAGTTCTCGAGATACAGCTTTTTAAAAAGCAAAATTTCTTAAAAATCTACTGAAAGATTAGTAGTTAGTTAATTTATTTTGAGAAATCTATATCTCAGGAACTATGTGACGTACAGATGTCTATTAGCA
>NW_027109057.1:141208-148530 GCF_000696795.3 Halyomorpha halys
TTTTTTTATCGCTTTGAAATAGCCACCATTTTTTATTCCCCCTACCTATACTTGGCAGACTCATCAATTTTGACTATTAATTATACATAGTTTTCATTAAAGTAATCAAAAATTGGGGTGAGATAACTGCCTTTTCTCTCCTCTTGGGCTCTTGTTCTATAATAAAGAATTAAATCGTTTCAGAATTCAAACGAGTAGCAATGCAAAAACAAACATGATAAAAATTTCGATAGATTAAAATTCCAAATGAGTAACAAATGTTTTTTCTTTCCACTGTTCGTCCTAATATTTTTTTTATCGTTTTGAAAATTAGTTTTATTAAATTTCTTAGATCAGTAAAATAATTTTTAAATAACTATTTTTATAAAATAATATTTTAAAAAATAAATAATTTATTTTAAATACGAATAATTTTCATCCAAACCATGACACATAATGAATTTCCGATCGGCAATTTTTACCACCTATTAATAACGGAACCGAAAAACAATAAGACGGTATTCTCTATGAATTTTTTTTTGTTAACAGAACTTAAGAACTTTTTTTTTTTTCAAAGAACAGTTCATTTACGTTTTGTAAAAATAGTTGAAATGGCAAATACTAGTGGGTCCAATATCGCTTTTTTTAGGAGTGAGTGATAACTGGACCAATTCTCCGTTATTAACTAACTTACTCCATAATTTTCTCTAAATACAACCCATTAAATTATTTTTAATTTTTTTTTTCGCAGTATGAAAGCATGGTTTAGTTCTATGTACAATTAGTAAAAACAATTAAGGAAGTGATTATAACTCTAAATTTAAGTACAAACATTATAATTTTCATCATTTCTTTCGCTGTTCCAAGATAATAGTTCGTTGGGATGAGAGTTTAATAGTCCTTGAATGATCATCTTAGATCTAAAGGCCTTTTTCTGAGGGCAATCTTGCGATGGAGACAATGCCCGTCCACGGCCTTTAGTATCAATATCAACATCGCATCGACAGCAGTTCAGATGAAAATCTATAACCGTGAAGCATTGTTCTTCCGGTTTGTAATTTTTTATGTATTGGAATGTATCTATTTGATTTCAATTACATAAAACAGTGTTAATAATTTTGTTCTTTTAAATTTCTTACTGTTGATATTATAATAATTAAATATGCTGCGGAATAGTTATTTACCAGAGGAGAATGTGTAAAGATTCCTCTTACCGTTTGCCAAATCAAAGCGTGAAGATGAGCTATTTGATTGGCTAGGACAAGTTGGCCGACCCGTTCGATTGTCGGTTTGTAGGGACGAAACAAAGGGCGCTTGTTCTTAATACACACGTTTGTACTTAGTTATTATTGTTTCAGAAATGCCAACATGAATATTTGTGCTCTTCTTGTTTTAGTTAATTAAAGTAATCAGCTCAAGTTTAATGCTGTACATATTTAAATTATATCAATGTTTATATCTAAAATTCAACAATAAACCTGATAAAATTAACACTATTAAACACAAAATCCAAAGTAAAGTTCCAGGGACTGATCAGCAAATCAGGTAAAAACAGGATTAAGACAAGGAGACGGCCTGTCACTAATACTATTCAGCATAGTACTCAATAAAATCATGAGAGAGTTCAGGAAAATAAATATAGCAGAGGCCGTAGTAGGGATCAAGAAAAATCACAGTGAGCTGCCTAGTCTTTGAAGACGATTTAACCCTTCTGGAGGAAACACAAGAAGGGGCAATTAGTCAAAGAAATACCATGAAAGAAATAGTGAAAAAAGTGGGCCCACAAGTCACCTACGAAAAGACAGAATTTATGAAAACGGAAAAAAAAAAACCATGTAAAAAAGTAATATGGACAGATAAGAGAGACGAAGAAATTTAAATATCTGGGAGAAATAGTATGCAATAACAGTTTGAAGAAAGAGAGCATAAAGTAAAAAATCGTGAAGTTGGAAAGGCTAAGCCTCGCAACAGGCAATATTTACAAGAAGAAGAACCTAACGCAAAACTAAGACATTACAACACAGACATAAAACCAGTAATTTTATGCGGAATGGAGACATGTTTCCCTAGCCTGGAAAAATTACTAAAAATAGAGAGAAGTATCCTGAGGAGAATCTAACGGCCCAAGAAAACACAGGAAGGCTACAGGTTAAGGCCCAACCAGGAAATCTACAGAGAGGTAAATGACCTGGAAATCGAAATAAGAATCAGAAGACTGAGATTCTATGCTGAGAATTGACCAAAGGAGACTAAACAAGAAACTCTTTTACAAAATCTGTGAATACAAGAGCGTAGGAGGATATGTGAAGTAAATAAGAGAGGAAACGAAAAAATTGAAAATAACAGAAAAAGACTGCTTGGATAGAGAACAGTACGAACAAAATTGAAGAAATCAATGTTCTTGCGCCAAATAAAGAAAAACAGGAGTACACTTCTGCATGGTCAGAAGAGAGGAAGCAAAGGCACGCAGAAATGATGAGAAGATACTAGGAGAGAAGAAAGGTAAAAATGAGAAGAGAAAAGTAGTGATATTCCCGTGGTCTTGAAAGGCCACTCCGTGATAAAAGAAAATGCTTTGTTTCAAATCTTGTCAATTAAGTTTAAACGGATTCTTTTTAATTTAACAAATAAAAAATATAAGTTTATGTATATATTTAAAAAAATATAAGTTTATATACAGGTAATTAAACGAATAAATATCCTATACAAATTCTAGAACGAAAGTTGAATTTATAGGTTAATTACCCGTAGTACTATTTCTATGAATTTCCTACCACCTAATTTGCTGATATCTGTATTTCATTTCACTTCACTCATCTTTATTTTGTTTCTTTAGTGAATAGAGTAAATCGAAAGTAGTAGCCGAAAAAATTCAAAAGAACACGATAAGCTTGGATGGAACAAAAAAAGAAACAAGTAGTAATATAATATTGAATTAGTATTCTTAACACCCTTATCACATGAAATATAATGTAATAAATAATTATATTAAAAAGCTATTAAAGTAACTGATCATAGTAGGTTACAGATAATAAAAAATAAGATAATTAATATGTTCCTAGAAAATTTTTACCCAAAAAAATTAATTTACAAGATTTGGGAAATAAACCTTAAAATTATAAAAAATAAAACAGGAAACGAAACAGTAAATAATAGAGTAAAAAATAAAAAAAAATTATAGATTAAATTATATTAAAGGACTCTCTGAAGATATTAAGAAATCATTTAAGGATTATGATGTTGATAAGTACTCTCTGATTCATAGACCCAACAATAAAATCAAAAACTATTATAGTATATTAAAAGACAAAATTGATACAAGAAATCAATCGGGATTAATATATAAAATTCCCTGTCTAAATTGTCCAGCTATATATATATAGGTGAGACAAAGCAATTATTGGGTGACAGAATTTATCAAGACAATAATGATTTGAAAAACAATGAGTAGGATCCAAATAAAACGGCACTAGTACACAAAAAACCATATAAAAAACCAGCATATTTTTGATTTTGAAAATACAATGATTTTACATAAAGAAAATAATACATTAAAAAGGAAAATACTTGAATCCATTTACATATCTGAAAATATTAACTATACAGTAAATTTCAAAACAGATACAAGAAATTTGAACCAACACTATGCAGAGATATTAAGTAAAATTAATTTATGAAAAATATAGGATAAATTGAATGTGAATAATTATAATTAGCCTTGATAGGAATTTTAATAATGAAATAAAGAGGAAAATTAACATAAGTGTAATTATAATAATTAATTTTAATGCTTGAACTGAGTGGAGAAAGGTTACAAGAATTATTGTGATAAAGTTTTAACAAATAGTGACTGTGATAAATGATTTTAATTTTGGTTTTAATGTGAATATTGACTATTAGGTAATTAAAAATAATGTAGGATATACTTATTAACAAAAAAAAATATATGTTTTACCTAATGTTTTAATGTTTCATAGAAATAGTTGTTTTGACCTGGGCAGAATAGCCTGCATGGAGTTGAGTTTTTAAATCATATAGTTCCAAAATTGTATTAAGGTAAGATAAATTATAAATAATAATGTTAAGTATTTTGAAATGTTTGAGGATCATACATGTAATGAAAGCTGTTTTGTAGCAGATTGTCCCTGAGAATGGCCGGATTGGCCGAAACGTCGGACTTATAAGAAAAATAAAATGTATTGAGACTAAAATGGATAGAAATTAAAATATTTATTTTAAAAAAATTAACCAGTCTCAATAAAGTGTTTAAGATTATAAAAAAAAATAAATAAGCTAACACCGACGTTTGTTGCTTCCTTTTTTTCCCAAGCATTTATACCAGTCTTGGATTTGCAGCAAGTGGCAAAGTATAGATAAATTCCAATGTAATATATAATGTGTCATAGAATTTAATGCATCAAATTTTGGACGACATATTTGTTTTACAAACTGGGATTTCTAAAATTTGACTTAAACCTGGTCATTTGTTAATTTTTTGAAGTTTATTCATTTTTAAACTATACAAAACCCACAACTAGCATGACCTCTATTACTGTTATCTTTTTCCTGGTTGCGCTATTTTTTCCATTCATAGATTAATATTCCAAGAAATACTTCGTTCTTTGCTGGCCAGTTCGTCGAATTTACCAACTTTAACTATTTTATGGGTTGGGAATTTCATTAAAATGATGAATCGTATGCACGGTTCAAGGTCTATCTCGAAAGTCGATTTTATAGTGAACCTTGGCAAACTTCATTTGAAATAATATTTGTTAAATTAAATCGTAAAAAAAACGAAACAAATTATTTTTGAAACAAATGATTCATCATTTTATTCCAATCTTATTTTTTAAATTATAATTTTACAAATTGAAGTCATTAATCACATGATTAATAAAATAAATATTTTTTCTGAGTTTATAATTGTGACCAAAATAATTTAATTTAGGTTCAGTTCGGACAGTCAAGAGTAAATGTCAAGATGGCACATTGCGTTAACATGGCAGTTGTTGTTTTAACAAAACAGTAGTTTCACTGTCACTGCATGGAATATCAACTATCGCGATAGATCTAGTGTTCTAACTGTACTATCAGGATTGTGTGACGACGATTGTGGTATAATTCACACCGTGGCTTTAACTACGACAGTTCCAGATTATTTCCGTGTAATGTAGTGTTTCTATAGTATTCATAGATTTACTATTTTGAAAATAATTATTTAGTGGTTTTGAGAAGTAATGCATATCAGATAATTATTTCAGAAAAAACTATTTGAGAAATAGATTATTTTTTTTTAATGAATGATTAATTGAATTATTATTTCAGAAATAAATATGGGTAGTTATTTATTCGATAGAGATTATTTCATCAAATGATCATTATTTTGGTTATGTTTATTACTTTAAATAATTATTTGATTACAATACCCAGGTTTAGTTAATACACCTCCAAGTTAAGTGTCCACCAACACGTGCCGTAATTTCACCCTCAGTTGTCAAATTCGGTTTACTTATCAGTTAGCCTGATAATGCGACTTAAAAAAATCTATTGAATCAATGATCGTGAAAAATTTTGGTTTTCACCTAATATTTTTGCAAAACGTGCGTATTTATGAAAAAAAACATGCATATACCGCATTATTTTCCTAGTTCATGCTGGTTTGCATGGGAATGGAATTCTTAGATATGATAAATGACTTTTGTTCCAGATATATTTTCCCTGAACGATATCATAAATGGACACGTGTCGCTCTGTTTATTTAAAAATAAAAATCAGAGAAATTCATATGTATGATGAATTATTTTATGGAGGGATTTTTTTTTAAGGAAACTAAAAAGATGATTTTCGGATGACAATGGGATTGGTTAGAAGTAATCTTTTAACGCTTTTTCACTCGTGTGTTGTTGACCACTTTTAAAATTGAAATTACAATTAGATTAGTGTTGAAGTTATCCCTCCCTATACTTGTGATTAAAAAAAGAAAATAATGATCAAAGAAGGCGAAAATTATGTACAAAAAAATTGTATTTTCTGTTACTATAAAATAAGTATATTTCAGAGCTTCTGGAATAAAAATTTTATTCCTGCCAAGAATAACAGTTTAATAACAGTTTAAAAAGATAATGAAGCCTTAATGCAATCGGAAAGTCGGCTTTTTCCGTTGTAATCCTATTTTTCCTTTTTTCTGTTTTAGTAATTAATAGAATTCTTGAATATTTTGTAGTTTTTCTTTTTTGATTATTGCTAATAGTAATACCTGTTAATATTTTTTTTTTAATAACCAAAATTAAAGCATTTAAATTAACCAAATCCCTGTCAGACTACTTCTATGGGTATAAAACTTATGTACTTTATTAGTTTATAAGTTAATATTACTTAATCGCTCATTGATTTCCGAGTTTAATCAAAATCGTTTGAGCCGTTTTGGTGAAAATCGAAAAAAATTGAAAAAAAAGTCAGTTCTATGATGTAGCAAATCTGGTCAACAATGAGAACTTTTTTTTTTTTAAATAAACAGAAATAAAGGTAATAATTTTTTTTTTGAAAATTCGGCGTTTAAGCCTTGTTAGACAATTTCAATGAGCATAAGACCCATCTGATATTAAAGAGCACTTAATTGCTCACTAATTCCCTGAGTTCTATCAAAATCGTTAGAGGCATTTTGGAATTCTAGAAAGTTCTGATAGTCATTCATGAAAACTCTCAAATCTACAAAATCGAATATTAAGAAAAATAACGCCCAGCAATAATAAAACAAAAAATCTTAAAATCGTCGGTACTTTACCACCTAATTATTTTATTTTTAAAGAATTATCTTAAAATTTATTTATAATAATTTGTTTAGAAAAGAAACAATATGTTTAAAAAATGTTAGAAACCAAATTCAATTTATCGAACTACCCTATAATAATAAATTTGGTAAACGTACATTAAACTATATCGTACCATATCAGTTAAATCGCTTACCAGATAACTAATAAATAAATCAACCACAAAAAAAAAAAAAATAAATTAAAAAATAAATATTTAACTAGGTATTTTCTTACTTCTATGATTCTCAATAATTGATTTTGATTCACCAAATGACTATATATGCCTGTATTTTTTTCCTAACTCCACATAATTTATTAATTATATTAAAATTTGAATTAGCAATGTATGTATGTTCTTAGTACTGGATATTATTGGATCAATATTTTTATCATATTCTGTACCATATTGTTTTATTCTCATTATTATATTAATTCACTAATTGTAAATTTGAAGCTTTATTATTCAATTCAAAATCCTTTCTGTGTATTATTATTATTATTATTATTTATTTCTTAAATAAGTTATTGTTA
>NW_027109057.1:148605-151460 GCF_000696795.3 Halyomorpha halys
AATTTATAATTATTTATTTCTTATTAAATTTTTTTTGTTATAATTAAAATTTTATTTTTATTTTTTAATTTATTTACATTTTCGTAGTTTTTAATTATATTATTAGTTATATCACTTGAGATCAATTCATATTGTACTTATCTAGCTTACAAATTGTATAGCCTCCACAACACCCTAATAGTCTTAACTGTAAAATTTACATTTCACTTGGTTCAAACATTTTTATGTTTTATTTTGGCACCGACCGATAGATGTTATATAGTCAAACCTTATTGGATGTAATTTTTTATCAATTTATCTAAAAAATTGCTTTCACATCCAAGGCATATTTTCGCTTTAAATATTCAATTTCAGTTTCCAACAACTATAAATTTTTTAGCTGGGCTGTTCACACATGCAATGACCATTGTTGGGAAAGTTGATTATTGGTACTCATGAGACTTCAAAACGCGTATTTCTGTCGAAAACTCGATTTCAAAATTTCACAACACTTTCCTTTACTGTTTATTCCATGTATGTAAGTAAAAAGATTCTCATTCTAAACAAATATCTTTTATACAATACTTTTTCATGTAATTGTGATATTATACCTTCAAGTTATTGTTTAAGAAAACTTGTTGTTCAATGGTTTTACTAATATGGAATTCGTTAAACAAATTAAAGCTACTATAGATTACTAAGAATTAACAAAAGCTTGGCTGTTGTATAAACAGAAGGTTGCGTTACGTAACTAAGGCTTAGTAAGGTCACTATGTGCTCAAAATATGTGAATTAGCCTTGCTTACATTTTTAGTCGATGGAAATACTACTATAACTATAAACTAGTTTGTAAAATAACTTTATTGCTTTAATAACTTTAGGAAATTTTATTTTGAATTATTAATTATTGTATTACTAAATAAATACATCCGATTCGAACGGGAAAAACCGAGATCGCCAAATCTTTCCGGGTTGTATGACGGCTTCGTTATATTTTGTTAAACTATTGTATCCCTCAAATTGTAAAATATAGATCTGTTATTTGTACCGTGGGGAACCTAAAATACGAATTTTTATAGCGACAGAAAAATAAAAATATTTTGATCATGAATTTCGCCTCTCTCGATAGTACAAGATCAGGGAAGAAAAAAAGGCAGTTTTTGTCACCTCAATTTTTTATTACTTTAATGGCAATAAATTTTAAAGTAAAATTCTGGTGCGGTGCTTGTATCAAACTACAGTCACTAAACCGATTTATGTTCCCAAGTTTTGTTTTGTTTAGTGGACTCGGGTTAACGTAGAAGCTGTTTTTGTGGTTTTCGAAAATAAAAATCTGAAAATCATAGTACAAGAACCCTATATGAGAAAAAAGTCATTTATTTCACTCCAATTTTTTATTACCTTAATGAAAAATATGTATAATTACTAGTCAAATAGATAGGGGGAATAAAACCTGGCAATAAATTTTAAAATAAAATTCCGGTGCGGTGCTTGTATTTGTACTTTCACTTGCTAATTAACTTAATTTCCCTAGTTTTGTGTTAATTAGTAGGCTCGTGTTGACGTTAAGGCCGGTTTTGTGGTTTTTGAAAAACAAAATCTCAAGATCATAGTACAAGAGCCTAAGGAAAAAGAAAAAAAGGCAGTTATTTCACCCTAATTTTTTATTACTGTAATGAAAACTAGGTATAATTACTAGTCAAAATTGATGAGTCTGCCAATTATAGGTAGGGGAATAAGAAATGGCGGATGTTTCAAAACGTAAAACAAAAATTTTTTCATTCGGAGCTCCATAACTTTAAAACCACAAAACTAGAAAATCTAAGAAAGTAAACTCATCATTTAAAAGTAGAGTAAATTTGCTAAGAAATGAGCCCTAATAGAGCTATTTATGTTCAATAATTTCCAAGATATAAGAATTTTTTTTTAAGATTTAAAAGATTTTTGAAAAAGCAACATTTCATAAAAAAAAAAAAAAAAAGTTTTGTCTCGAATGGGATATAAAAAAAAAAATATACAGTTGTATAGTCTTAAAAATCGTACAAAAATATTAATATTATTTTTAAATATTTGAAAATATACTGAAATAGGTGAACATAACAAATGAAGTTTTTCTTTTAAATAATATTGATTCCTTTATGAAAACAGAAATTGTTTTATAGTCTAATGTCTTATACCATGCAAATTATAAAATAGAAGCGCTGAATAAATTGTATGAAAATAGTCAAGGTGATGAAACTAAACTAGTTAAATAGAAACAGAGTTGCATCAACTTTTTGATTATTTAATTAACGAAGAACTACTATTTTTTTAAATAAGGTTGTTAAAAAGTTTTCTACAGCAAACTTCCATAGACCGTTAATAAATTATATCCATTTTTCAATTTTCTAACCGTAGTGGAAGCTTGTTTAAAGTTGAACGTTCGAAGTTGAAATAATCAATAGTGTTTGGAACTGTGTCCGATTATTATATTACAGTTTAGTTATTATATGGTAAATTGTAATTTCGATACTGTTATTTTTATTATCTTTCTTTGTGGAAATTGGTGTATTAATAATCGTACTTTTTCCTTATAACTGAGTATCGACGAAAGCGTCTTGTTACACTAAGTTTATTTCCAGTCTTCAACGATGAAAACTTATAAATAATTTTTTTTTCTGACCTTGAGAAAAAAAAAAATAAAAACAAACAAATAAATATATACAAATGAAAATATATGTACATATGATTGGCAAACTAATACATCTTCATTTGCCAGTGTGGCATTATAAGGCTGCCGGGTCACCTGAAGGCGGTGTCATCGATAATGGCATGTGTTTGCCTATATAAATAATTTTTTTTTTCTTACCTCCTGGAGCAAGAAAAGACATTTACAA